>NC_141014.1:31845735-31926430 GCF_052327205.1 Somniosus microcephalus | reverse complement strand
GCCCACTCACTCAGTCTATCTATATCCCTTTGCAAATGCTGTGTTCTCCTCACAGCTTACTGTCCCACCTAGCTTTGTAAGCTGTGTGTGAGGAAAAGCTTCCTGATCTCTGTCTTAAATTGGCCTTCTACTTGTTTAAACCTGTGCCCTCTTGTCCTGCTCGCAGGGGTTAAAGTACTATTCCGGATTTGCCTTCTCCATTCCCTTAGTTAACTCTCGGGTGCTTCCTCTCCAGGTCGAAGAGCCCAAGTCTCTCCAGTCTTGCATCGTAACTCAGAACTCCCACCATCCACCATTGTCCCCACCCTCCAGCGCTCAAATGTCTCCCCTTATTTATTGGTGACCAGAACTGGACACAGTTCTCAAGGTTCAGTATGACTGGAGATCTGTACAGTTCAATCACAACTTCCTTTCTATTCTAGTGTTTTGACTGTACTGTTTTTTTTTTTTAAGTGGGGGTGTTTGGGAGGGGGGGGGGAAGGGATAAAAGAGTCAGAACCTTGATTTCTTTTGCCCAGCAATTTACACTCGCGACAATGGCCATTTACGGTAGTTTTAAACACACCAGGAGGGTTCCAGGTTCAAGCTCCTGGTCCATGCAGAGTTTAGTAAGTCCCAGCCAGGATAGCGGTGAGTGCTAGTTGGACTCAGCAACCCTGGGCTAGGAACTGAGGCTGGTCTGGGGGCGTGGGGGGGGGGGTGTGGTGGGTGAGGGTGTTGAACCGGGGAGGAAGGGGGTCTTGGAGAGGGTGGGGGATGTGGAAAGGAAGGAGGGAAGGGGGGGGGCGGGGAAGGAGGGAAGGGGGGGGCGGGGAAGGAGGGAAGGGGGGGGCGGGGAAGGAGGGAAGGGGGGGGGGCGGGGAAGGAGGGAAGGGGGGGGCGGGGAAGGAGGGAAGGGGGGGCGGGGAAGGAGGGAAGGGGGGGCGGGGAAGGAGGGAAGGGGGGGCGGGGAAGGAGGGAAGGGGGGCGGGGAAGGAGGGAAGGGGGGCGGGGAAGGAGGGAAGGGGGGCGGGGAAGGAGGGAAGGGGAAGGGGGGGGCGGGGAAGGGGGGGCGGGGAAGGAGGGAAGGGGGGGCGGGGAAGGAGGGAAGGGGGGGCGGGGAAGGAGGGAAGGGGGGGCGGGGAAGGAGGGAAGGGGGGGGCGGGGAAGGAGGGAAGGGGGGGGCGGGGAAGGAGGGAAGGGGGCGGGGGAAGGAGGGAGGGGAAGGAGGGAAGGGGGCGGCGGGGAAGGAGGGAAGGGGAAGGGGGGGCGGGGAAGGGGGGGCGGGGAAGGGGCGGGCGGGGAAGGAGGGAAGGGGGGGCGGGGAAGGAGGGAAGGGGGGGGCGGGGAAGGAGGGAAGGGGGGGGAAGGGAGAGGAGAAGGAGGGAAGGGGAAGGAGGAAGGGGGCGGGGAAGGAGGGAAGGGGGGGGCGGGGAAGGAGGGACGGGGAAGGAGGGAAGGGGGGGCGGGGAAGGAGGGGCGGGGAAGGAGGGAAGGGGGGGCGGGGAAGGAGGGAAGGGGGGCGGGGAAGGAGGGAAGGGGGGGCGGGGAAGGAGGGAAGGGGGGGCGGGAAGGAGGGACGGGGAAGGAGGGAAGGGGGGCGGGGAAGGAGGGAAGGGGGGGGCGGGGAAGGAGGGAAGGGGGGGCGGGGAAGGAGGGAAGGAGGGGGGCGGGGAAGGAGGGAAGGAGGGGGGCGGGGAAGGAGGGAAGGAGGGGGCGGGGAAGGAGGGGGCGGGGAAGGAGGGGGCGGGAAGGAGGGGGCGGGGAAGGAGGGGGCGGGGAAGGAGGGGGGCGGGGAAGGGAGGGAAGGGGGAGGGTGCGGGGAAGGAGGGAAGGGGGAAGGAGGAAGGGGGCGGGGAAGGAGGGAAGGGGAGGTGCGGGGAAGGAGGGAAGGCGGGGAAGGGGAGGGGCAGGAAGGAGGGAAGGGGGGGCGGGGAAGGAGGGAAGGGGGGGCGGGGAAGGAGGGAAGGGGGGGCGGGGAAGGAGGGGGGGCGGGGAAGGAGGGAAGGGGGGCGGGGAAGGAGGGAAGGGGGGGCGGGGAAGGAGGGAAGGGGGGGCGGGAAGGAGGGAAGGGGGCGGGGAAGGAGGGAAGGGGGCGGGGGAAGGAGGGAAGGGGGCGGGGAAGGAGAGGAAGGGGGCGGGGAAGGAGGGAAGGGGGCGGGGAAGGAGGGAGGGGGGCGGGGAAGGAGGGAGGGGGGCGGGGAAGGAGGGAGGGGGCGGGGAAGGAGGGAGGGGGCGGGGAAGGATGGAAGGGGCGGGGAAGGAGGGAAGGGGGCGGGGAAGGAGGGAAGGGGGCGGGGAAGGAGGGGAAGGGGGCGGGGAAGGAGGGAAGGGGGCGGGGAAGGAGGGAAGGGGGCGGGGAAGGAGGGAAGGGGGCGCGGAAGGAGGGAAGGGGGCGGGGAAGGAGGGAAGGGGGCGGGGAAGGAGGGAAGGGGGCGGGGAAGGAGGGAAGGGGGCGGGGAAGGAGGGAAGGGGGCGGGGAAGGAGGGGGAGGGGCGGGGAAGGAGGGAGGGGCGGGGAAGGAGGGAAAGGGGGGCGGGGAAGGAGGGAAGGGGGCGGGAAGGAGGGAAGGGGGCGGGGAAGGAGAGAAGGGGGCGGGGAAGGAGGGAAGGGGGCGGGGAAGGAGGGAAGGGGGCGGGGAAGGAGAGAAGGGGGCGGGGAAGGAGAGAAGGGGGCGGGGAAGGAGGGAGGGGGGCGGGGAAGGAGGGAGGGGGCGGGGAAGGAGGGAGGGGGGCGGGGAAGGAGGGAGGGGGGCGGGGAAGGAGGGAGGGGGGCGGGGAAGGAGGGAAGGGGGCGGGGAAGGAGGGAAGGGGCGGGGAAAGAGGGAAGGGGGCGGGGAAGGAGGGAAGGGGGCGGGGAAGGAGGGAAGGGGGCGGGGAAGGAGGGAAGGGGGCGCGGAAGGAGGGAAGGGGGCGGGGAAGGAGGGAAGGGGGCGGGGAAGGAGGGAAGGGGGGCGGGGAAGGAGGGAAGGGGGGCGGGGAAGGAGGGAGAGGGGCGGGGAAGGAGGGAAAGGGGGGCAGGGAAGGGGGGGGGGAAGGGGGGGAAGGAGGGAGAGGGGCGGGGAAGGAGGGAAAGGGGGGCAGGGAAGGGGAAATCAGCTCAGATTCCCGCTCTTGGTAACTAGCCAATGACATGAATGCAAATTCTTGTGGACGTCAGGCTCGACTGTGAATCTCTCCATGGCCGAATATCCTGCCTACACTTACTGTGCAAGTGCGCAGACGAAGAATGGCTGCTTGTGGGGGGGCGAGGAACCAGGCATGCAGCCAGCGCAATGGTACCTCTGCGAAAATCAGTAGAGGAAGCGATTAAAAATTGAAAATGTGTAAGTTAAGCACAAGAAACAGCTTCTCGCCTCTAAGCCACAGGCATGATCTGACCTGTGGCATCAAAGTTGGTCAGAGAAACACAGCCAGCAATTGAAATAAAACAATAATAATAAAAACGCCCGTGTCTGGTCTGAAACAGAGCTGGGACTCGCTCGCTGCCTCAGCCTGTCTGAAGACGGAACAGTCCGCAGCACGATAGCGATAACGTACGCTCACGGTAGTGCAGTGGTTATGTTACTGGGCTAGCAATGCAGAGGTGGTCAGTTCAATGGCAGTTTTGAAAATTTGAATTCGGAGATTAACACCAGTTAAAGTGACCACAAAGCTGTCGATTGTTGTAACAAGACCCACTGGTTCACTAATGTCCTTTAGGGAAGGAAACCTGCCACCCTTACCCGGGTCTGGGTCCCCTACATAGAAACATAGAAGATAGGAGCAGGAGTAGGCCATCGGCCCCTCGAGCCTGCTCCGCCATTCAATGAAATCATGGCTGATCATCCAAATTCAGTACCCGGTCCCTGCCTTCTCCCTATATCCCTTGATCCCTTTAGCCTTAAGAAATATATCCAACTCTTTCTTGAATATATTTTATGAACTGGCTCCACCGCCCTCTGTGGTAGAGAATTCCACAGGTTCACCACTCTCTGGGTGAAGAAATTCCTCCTCAATTCAGTCCTAAATGGCTTACCCCCTTTATCCTTAGACTATGACCCCTGGTTCTGGACTCCCCAGCCATCGGAAACATCCTTCGTGCATCTAGTCTGTCCAGGCCTGACAGAATTTTATAGGTTTTGATGAGATCCCCTCTCAATCTTCTAAACTCCAGTGAGTATAAGCCCAATCGACACAATCTCCTCATACGTCATTCCTGCCATCCCAGGTATCAGTCTGGTGAATCTTCGCTGCACTCCCTCCATGGCAAGAACATCCTTCCTCAGATAAGGCGACCAAAACTGCACACAATCCTCAAGGTGTGGTCTCACCAAGGCCCTGTACAACTGCAGCAAGACATCCTTGCTCCTGTACTCGAACCCTCTCGCTACGAAGGCCAACATACCATTTGCCTTCTTAACCGCCTGCTGCACCTACATGCTTACCTTCAGCGACTGGTACACAAGAACACCCAGTCTCTTTGCACTTCCCCTTCTCCCAATCTATTGCCATTCAAATAATAGTCTGCCTTCCTGTTTTTGCCACCAGTGGATAACTTCACATTTATCGACATTATAGTGCATTTGCCATGTTTCTGCCCAATCACCCAACCTGTCCAAATCGTACTTGAGTTTCACGACATCCTCCTCACAGCATACCCTCCCACCCAGCTTTGTGTCATCTGCAAATTTGGAGATATTACAGAAATATATCTAACTCCTTCTTGAATATATTTAATGAATTGGCCTCCACTGCCTTCTGTGGTAGAGAATTCCACAGGTTCACCACTCTCTGGGTGAAGAAATTCTCCTCATTTCTGTCCTAAATGCTTACCCCTTATCCTTAGACTGTGACCCCTGGTTCTGGACTCCCCCACCATCGGGAACATCCTTCCTGCATCTCGTCTCCAGACCCACAGCAATGTGGTTGAGCCTTAACCGCCCTCTGAAATGGCCCAGCGAGCCACTCAGTCGTACCGAGCCGCTACGACAGAGTCAGCACTGTGGGAGCACCTTCACCACACGGGACTGCAGCTGGTCCAAGGTGGCGGCTCACCACCACCTTCTCAAGGGGCAATTAGGGATGGGCAATAAATGCCGGCCTTGCCAGCGACAACCACATGCCAAGATTCAATTTTTTAAAATTTTACTTGCAAGACGTGCCCATCAACGCTGGCCGAGAGTTTGTGGACAATGCTTTTTGGCTTCCCCTCACGCCCACTTCCCTCTCCGCCTGAGGTGCTCTTGCTTTGCCCAAGTACTGTGCTCAATAAAAAGAGTGCCTGTCTGCACCCATCTGCACAGTAAACTCGAGGTCATCCAAAAACTCCGCTGCCCCGTGTCCTAACTCGCATCGAGTCCCGTTCATCCCTCACCCCCCACTGTGCTCGCTGACTGACACCGGCTCCGGTCCGGCAACATCTCGATTTTAAAATTCCCATCCTTGTTTTCAAATCCCTCCTGGTCCCTCGTCCTCCCCTCCCATCTCTGTAATCTCCGCCCCAGCCCCCACAACCCTCCGAGATATCTGCGGGTGCCCAAATTTAATCGCTCCACCATTGGCGGCCGTGCCTTCAGCTGCCGAGGCCCTCAGCTCAGCAATTCCCTCCCTAAACCTCTCGCCTCTCTCTCCTCCTCTTTTAAAGGCGTCCCTTAAAACCCAACACTTTGAGCAAGCTTTTGGTCACCTGTCCTAATATCAACTTATGTGGCTCGGCATCAAATTTTGTTTTGATAATCGCTCCTGTGAAGCGCCTCGGGACGTCTTACTATGTTAAAGGCGCTATAGAAATACAAGTTGTGTTGTCACTGTGTTAAACCTCACAAACCTCCAAGGTCGGTATGGCGGTGCACCGGTGCTGGTTTTTAATGTTGCAGACCACAGCTCTCCAGACAGTGCACTGGGGAAGGGGAAAGGTTGGGGCGGGGGGGGGGGGGCGCAGGTGTTGGGGGGAGTGCAGTCGGGAGATCTGCCTGCAATATTGGGAGCCAGGGAGCCGGCACGGGTTCCCGGCTCGACCGAGACATTTGCATGGAATCGGGGAAGTGATGGAGGAGGGGCAGGAATCCCTCGACCACTCCCCAATCAGTGTGGAATTTTAGTAAAGCTTTGATCGTGTGTGGTGTGGCGGGGAGGGCGGAAGAGCACAAACTGGGTTGAGTCAGCCCATTCTGATCAGCTGCTGGTGGACCAGAGTTACCATCTAGATTTTTGCTGGGCAACGCATCAAGGGATATGAGTCAAAGGTAGGTTATTGGAGTTCAGGTAGAGATCGCCGCGATCTAACTGATCAGCAGAACAGAATTGAGGGGCTGAATGGCCTCCTCCTGTTCCGATGTTTCCAACACTCATCCAGAGCAGTGACTGACTGTAAATAGAATCTCACAGCGCAGGAGGCCATTCGGCCCATCGTGCCTGTGCCGGCTCTTTGAACGAGCTCTCCAATTAGTCCCACTTCCCCCACCCCCCCCACTCTTTCTCCACAGCCTGCCAAATTCTTTACTTCTCAAGTATATATCCAATTCTTGTTTTTGAAAGTTATTATCGAATCTGCTTCCACCGCCCATCATGTGAGTGCAAAAGGCAAGGCTGAAATGTTCACAGCCATCTTCAGCCAGTAGTGCCGGGTGGATGATCCTTCTCGGCCTCCTGCCCTAGGTCATAGAAACATAGAAGATAGGAGCAGGAGTAGGCCATTCGGCCCTTCGAGCCTGCTCCGCCATTCAATGAGATCATGGCTGATCATCCAAATTCAGTACCCTGTCCCTGCCTTCTCCCCATATCCCTTGATCCCTTTAGCCTTAAGAAATATATCTAACTCCTTCATATATTTAATGAATTGGCCTCAACTGCCTTCTGTGGTAGAGAATTCCACAGGTTCACCACTCTCTGGGTGAAGAAATTCCTCCTCATCTCTGTCCTAAATGGCTTACCCCTTATCTTTAGACTGTGACCCCTGGTTCTGGACTCCCCCGCCATCGGGAACATCCTTCCTGCATCTAGTCTGTCTAGTCCTGTTAGAATTTTATAAGTTTCAATGAGATCCCCTCTCATTCTTCTAAACTCCAGCGAGTATAAGCCCAATCGACCCAATCTCTCCTCATACGTCACTCCTGCCATCCCAGGTATCAGTCCCCACCATCACAGAAGCCAGTCTTCAGCCAATTCAATTCACTCCACGTGATATCAAGAAATGGCAGAGCGCACTGGATACAGCCAAGGCTATGGGTCCCGACAACATTCTAGCTAGAGTGCTGAAGACCTGCGCTCTAGAACCAGCTGCTCCGCTAGCCAAGCTCTTCAAGTACAGCTACAACACTGGCATCTACCTGACAAAGGAAAATTGAAACAACAACAGAAAACGCTGGAAACACTCAGCAGGCCAGGCAGCATCCGTGGAGAGAGAAACAGAGTTAACGTTTCAGGTCGAAGACCCTTCGTCAGAACTGGAAAAAAAGCAGGAAAGGGAACAGATTTTAAAGCAAGTTTGGGGGCTGGGCAAAGGGGGAGGGGATGAAAGAACAAAAGGGAAGGTCAGCGATAGGATAGAAAGCGGGAGAGATTAAGAGACATTGAGAGATACTGCCCAGGTATGTCCTGTCTAAAAAGGACAAATCCAACCCGGCCAATTACCGTCCCACCAGCCTACTCTCAAATCATCAGCAAAAGGTGAGGTGAGAGTGATATCAAGGCAGCAGTCGACCAACTGCGGCAGCAAGGAGCCCTAGTAAAATTGAAGTCAAAGGGGATCGGGGGGGAAATTCTCCACTGGCTGGAGTCATACCTAGCGCAAAGGAAGATGGTTGTGGTGGTTGAAGGTCGATCATCACAGCCCCAGGACATCGCTGCAGGAGTTCCTCAGGGCAGTTTCCTCGGCCCAACCATCTTCAGCTGCTTCATCAATGACCTTCCCTCCATCATAGATTCAGAAGTGGGGATGTTCGCCAGTGACTGCACAGTGTTCGGTTCCATTCACAACTCCTCAGATAATGAAGCAGTCCATGCCCGCAAGTAGCAAGACCTGGACAACATCCAGGCTTGGGATGATGAGTGGCAAGTAAAATTTGGGCCACACAAGTGCCTGGCAATGACTATCGCCAACAATAAAGAGTCTAACCACCGCTCCTTGACATTCAACGGTATTACCATCGCCAAATACCCCACCATCAACATCCTGGGGGGTCACCATTGACCAGAAACTTAACTGGCCCAGCCACATAAATACTGCGGCAACAAGAGCAGGTCAGAGGCTGCGTATTCTGTGGCGAGTGACTCACCTCCTGACTCCCCAAAGCCTTTCCACCATCTACAAGGCACAAGTTTTGGGATACTCTCCACTTGCCTGGATGAGTGCAGCCCCAACAACACTCAAGAAGCTCGACACCATCCAGGACAAAGCAGCCCGCTTGATTGGCACCTCATCCACCACCTTAAACATTCACTCCCTCCACCACCGGCGCACCGTGGCTGCAGCGTGTACCATCTACAAGATGCACTGCAGCAACTCGCCAAGGCTTCTTCGGCAGCACCTCTCCAACCCGCGACCTCTACCACCTAGAAATACAAGGGCAGCAGGCGCATGGGAACACCACCACCTCCAAGTTCCCCTCCAAGTCACACACCATCCTGACTTGGAAATATATCGGCCGTTCCTTCATCGTCGCTGGGTCAAAATCCTGGAACTCCCTCCCTAACAGCACTGTGGGAGCACCTTCACCACAAGGACTGCAGCGGTTCAAGGCGGCGGCTCACCACCATCTTCTCAAGGGCAATGAGGGATAAGCAATAAATGCCGGCCTTGCCAACAATGCCCACATCCTGTGAATTTTCTTTTAAAAACCCTCTCAGTCAAATCATTCCAGATCATAACAACTCGCTGCATAAAAAAAGTCTCCTCACCTCTCCCCTGGCCCTTCTGGACATAAATAACAAACACTTTGAGTCTCCCTGGGTGAATTGAACACGAAGTTACTGAGTATATATGGGTAGTTAGTACTGCCCTTACTTACACACCTTGCCATAGACAGAGAGTGTTCGAAACTCTTAACAACTTGAGTTAAGGTGATTTTTCAGATCGCCTATTCTTGCGGTTCCTGTCTCGGGAGACAAGTTCTGTGTCTCACCCTCTATTATGATATTTTGGACGATATTTATCCAAGTCAGGATGGTGTGTGTGACTTGGAGGGGAATTTGGAGGTGGTGGTGTTCCCATGCACCCGCTGCCCTTGTCCTTCTAGGTGGTGGTGGAGGTCGCGGGTCTGGGGGGGGGTGGGGGGGGGGGGCAGTGCTGCCGAAGAAGCGGGTGGCACTGGGC
This sequence comes from Somniosus microcephalus, assembly GCF_052327205.1. Classification (NCBI taxonomy): domain Eukaryota; kingdom Metazoa; phylum Chordata; class Chondrichthyes; order Squaliformes; family Somniosidae; genus Somniosus; species Somniosus microcephalus. Next base: position 31,917,157 of record NC_141014.1, on the reverse strand, counting down.
TGCAGTGCGAGCCGTGAAGCCCGCAGTTGCTGAATATCTACAAACTCAGCAGATCGGCTGCTGGTGCCTTACTTGCACTCAATCCAACTCCACTTTTATGAAGCACATTTTGATTGGGGGGGGCGCGATGCGGTTGTTCCCCCCCACCCGGTGTATGAGACCTTCACACCACAGGCCCCAGATGGAGACCAGCGTTTTCGAAAATTATAATGCCTTAATTAAAATGGGGTTAATGGCTCCAATTAAAAGGGGCTGATCCACGCATTGATCTTGAGGCCATAGAATGACACAGCACAGGAGGAGGCCATTCGGCCCATCATACCTGTGCCGGCTCTTTGAAAGAGCTCTCCAACACGTCCCACTCCCCCCTGCTCTTTCCCCGTAGCCCTGCAAATTTTTCCTTTTCAAGTATTTATCCAATTCCCTTTTGAAAGTTACTATTGAACCTCCTTCCACCGTCCTTTCAGGCAGCGCGTTCCAGATCATAACAACTCGCTGCGTAAAAAATCTCCTCATCTCCCCTCTGGTCCTCTTGCCAATTATCTTCAATCTGTGTCCTCTGGTTACCGACCCACCTGCCACTGGAAACAGTTTCTCCTTATTTACTCCATCAAAACCCTTCATAATTTTGAATTCCTCTGTTAAATCTCCCCTGAACCTTCTCTGCTCCAAGGAGAACAATCCCAGCTTCTCCAGTCTCTTAACTGCTTCAGTTTTTTCCCTTAAATTCATTCTTGGGACGTGGGCAAGGCCAGCATTTATTGCCCATCCCCAAGATGGTGGTGGTGGTGGGCCGCCTTCTTGAACCTCTGCAGTCCGTGTGGTGAAGGTGCTCCCCCGGTGCTGTTGGGTGGATAGTTCCAGGATTTTGACCCAGCGATGATGAAGGAACGGCCGTGATGTGTCCAAGTTGGGATGGTGTCTGACTTGTAGGTGATGGGTGTTCCCATGCACAAGCTGCCCTTGTCCTTCTGGGTGGTAGAGGTCGTGGGCTTTGGGGAGAGGAGGGGGTCCCTAAGCCCTAGTTTTGCCAACCTGTGGTTTAATTCTTGGGGATTGGGTAAGTAGGGTGCATCCCCCACAGGGAAAGAATGAGCAGTCTAAATCGGGAGAACAGAAACTCGCTGCATAAAAACATTCCTCATCTCACCTCTTAATTTCATTTTAAACCTATAGAGCATAATAGCTGTAAAAAGAAAATGAACGGCAAAACTATCTAAGGAATCCTACCTATTTACAATACACATATCCAGCCCCTCATTGTCCATTATTAAGATAGTTTCAGTAAAGTTGTGGTCAGTTTCAGTACCAATGGCTCGTGCCCCTGACCTTTACTCTTCTCAACCCCGTTCCAACAGCAACAACTTGCATTTATATAGTGCCTTCAACATAGTAAAACGTCCCAAGGTGCTTCACAGGAGCGATTATCAAACAGGATTTGGCACCGAGCCTCATAGAGATATTAGGGCAGGTGACCAAAAGCTGGGTCAGAGTTAGGTTTGAAGGAGCGTCTTAAAGGAGAGAGAGGCAGAGAGGCTTAGGGAGGGAATTCCAGAGATTAGGGCCTAGGCAGCTGAAGGCACGGCCGCCAATGGTGGAGCGATTAAAATCGGGGAAGCTCAAGAGGCCAGAATTAGAGGAGCGCAGAGATCTCAGAGGGTTGTGGGGTTGGAGGAAATTAGAGAGAGAGGGAGTTGGGGGGCGAGGCCGTGGAGGGATTTGAAAACAAGAATGAGAATTTTAAAATTGAGTGTTGCTTAACCGGGAGACAATGTAGGTCAGCGAGCACGGGGGGGTGATGGGGAAACGGGACTCGGTGCGAGTCATCAGCAATCGCTGGGCAGTGGCGCAAAGAGCGGACGCCTGCGGGAGTGAGCACACCGCCTGAAGGCAGAGTCTGATTGGGACACAGTTCCGTAAACCCTCTGGTATTTCACCCAGCTGAGCACTTTTCACACCCGAGCCCAGTGACTGTTGGCAGCCTATCAGGCCATGGCGTGATCGTGCCCTGTCCCTCACCAGACATCCCGGCGTGGCATTTTCCAACGGCGATCAGGAAGGGGGAAGCCCGCCTGATGTCCCCACCTTCCAATGGTACTGAGCTCGAACACAGCACTACCCTAACTGAGCTCATCTCAGCACAGACCTACGCTCAAACCTGGCGCCCACCCGACCCCGGTCTGTGTTGGCTGTTTTTTTGGTACCAGCAGCTGATGAAACTGACCACCTCCATAAAGAAACTTACCAGAACAGGTGAGCTCTTCTCTAGTTTCCCCCCCCCCCCCCAAAACACAAGGGTAGGAGGGGAATGGAGTCAACAAAGAGGCTGCAACTCACATTCAAAAATAATCCCAAGTACCAATTTTCATTTCATGCCCTTATTCAGATTTTGCCCATTCTCTCACCATCAGACGAACGCAGGCAAGGTAAACAGGGTTGCAACATTTAATTTTTGTAGTTTGCATGCACTCCTGTGCTCCCCCCCCCCAAAAAAAAGGTGGCAAGTCAAAATTTGCCAAGCACAGTGTCTGAACCTAATTGGGAAGCAGGCGGGAGGAGGAGGGGTCTGTACTTCCAAGGCGAGACACAAATTGCAATGAGGCCTAGCACCGACAAATAAAAGCAGGGGATTGTACATTTTAGGAGAGGAGGAGGAGGGAATGGCAAGATTCAAACACACAAAATCCGAGCCAGAAAGGCTGGGGTTGTGGTCTTGGGGAGGGTGGAAAAGGGGATGTGCACAGGGAGGCTCAGGCCCGCCGCTCTATTATGAACAACATCCAATTCTTTCAATTTCAATCGCGTCTCTTTCTCTCTCTCTTGTCCCTTTGATCAGTTTCCAGCCGCTCACAGGCGCTACATTGTATCGCACATTTGTAGCTAATTTTCTTCGCCCCCTATTTTTTTCCTCTTTTCTTTTTTGGTGGATTGATTAGAGGCCCTTTATTTCGAGTCTTTTTGTGTGTGTGTGTCCATTACGTTGTATCTTAACACACAAAAAAGAAACCCCTTTTTTGGTTAACTTTGCATTCGTTACATTTGTAACCCATGTTTTTTGCACCCAGGCGAGTTGCAATCGACTCCCCAAAGAAACCTTCACCTCCACTCCCCTTTAGAGCCGAGATTCACCGGTTTTTCAAACTGGTGGGAGGGGGGTAGGGGAAAGAGAAGGAGGAGGGGGGGGGAGGAAGAGATGAAACGAAGGCTTTATTTTTTTTTCTAACCTGGCTTTTACTCCTGATGTTGTTCTGTCGTAGCTCCATCCTTGCCCAGTGCCCAAAGGATCTCCGAATCCAGAAGCAGGATAGTTCCTATCCATTAAAATCACTTTGAGCTGGGGTTTTTTTTGTCCTTTTTAAATTGTTGAGCCCGGGCGCTCTCTCTTTTTTTTTGCAAGCCTTCGCGAAGCTCCTGGATTGCACTTCCCCCGGATCTGATTGATTTAATCTGATGCTAAATTATTTTCGTGGTTTGAATTTTTTTTTCTCGCTTTTTTTTTTGGAAAAAAAAATTTGCAATGTGTGTGTGTATATATATATATATAAAAAAAATCTTGCAAGGGACTTACGGTGCGGCCATGTTTCAGCCGCTCTCTCTCTCTGCCTGTCTGTGATCTCAATACCCAGAATACATTTCAGAAAGAGAGGGAGGGAGGGGAAAGGATCAGATCTCTGAGAGCAGTGATACAGTAAAAGGGGACACACAATATTCAGCTAGGACCACACAACAACAACAACACACAGACCAGAATGGAACAAAAATAAATGCATGCATTCGAATAAAGAGTTGAAAGCAAGAACTGTAAATAAAAAAGGGACACATGTATTCAAATCAGGAGGGAGGGGAAAGAGATTGGATGGGAAGCTTGTGGAAAGTCAAAATTAAAATATTGTGTATTGATAACCAGGAAATCCTGCCAGCGTCAAAAGACAGGGATCATGAAAGGGTTTTGACCCGAAACGTTGACTCTATTTTCTCTCCACGGATGTTGCCTGGCCTGCTGAGGTTTTTTTTTCCAGCGTTTTCTGTGGTTATCACGAAAGGGGAATCAATTCCGACATTCCAAATACAGTGAGGGTCAGGGTTGGTGCAAAGAAGGTTCGACACTGGCCCTCCACTGCTTTCAAGTCCCAGCCCAGACCGGTGGCGTGAAAGTATCCGGTGTGTCTACGGATCCTCCGTGAGACGCTCTCTTCCGCAGTCTCGCCCGTGCCCAGGTGGCCTTGGAGGGGGAAGCATTCAGCACCCTTCGCCGCGGCCCGTGGGCACCGCAGGGCAGGAAATGTATTGTAGGCGCCAATTACAGCGTTATAATATAATCGCTGTTCATTTTTTCTGTTGCTTATTATTCCACTGGCTTTTTTTGGTTTGTTTACTTAACGGTGCCCTGCGCTTGCCATATTGATTTTGTGTTTCCGTTTGGGGACACTGAGGCAACTTAGTGTCATCCCGACAGGTCAGTCAAGAAAGGCAGGTGCAAAATGAGTTTGGCACATTCGACCTTCTTCCTCAGGGGCACATGTTAAATCACCAATCTCAGAGACCAAGTGAGGCAAAGGGTAATAAAGGGCAAACTGGCACAGCTGGGGACACTATTCTGAGGCTGCAACTGAGGTGCATTTTTAGTGGCAGTGCAGAGGGAGCTTTACTCTGTATCTAACCCGTGCTGTACCTGCCCTGAGAGTGTTTGATGGGACAGTGCAGAGGGAGCTTTACTCTGTATCTAACCCGTGCTGTACCTGCCCTGAGAGTGTTTGATGGGGCAGTGTAGAGGGAGCTTTACCCTGTATCTAACCCGTGCTGTACCTGCCCTGGGAGTGTTTGATGGGGCAGTGTAGAGGGAACTTTACTCTGTATCTAACCCGTGCTGTACCTGCCCTGGGAGTGTTTGATGGGACAGTGTAGAGGGAGCTTTACTCTGTATCTAACCCGTGCTGTACCTGCCCTGAGAGTGTTTGATGGGACAGTGTAGAGGGAGCTTTACTCTGTATCTAACCCGTGCTGTACCTGCCCTGAGAGTGTTTGATGGGACAGTGCAGAGGGAGCTTTACTCTGTATCTAATCCGTGCTGTACCCGCCCTGGGAGTGTTTGATGGGACAGTGTAGAGGGAGCTTTACTCTGTATCTAACCCGTGCTGTCCTTGCCCTGGGCGTGTTTGATGGGACAGTGTAGAGGGAGCTTTACTCTGTATCTAATCCGTGCTGTCCCTGCCCTGGGAGTGTTTGATGGGACAGTGTAGAGGGAGCTTTACTCTGTATCTAACCCGTGCTGTCCTTGCCCTGGGCGTGTTTGATGGGACAGTGTAGAGGGAGCTTTACTCTGTATCTAACCCGTGCTGTACCTGCCCTGGGAGTGTTTGATGGGACAGTGTAGAGGGAGCTTTACTCTGTATCTAACCCGTGCTGTACCTGCCCTGGGAGTGTTTGATGGGACAGTGTAGAGGGAGCTTTACTCTGTATCTAACCCGTGCTGTACCTGCCCTGGGAGTGTTTGATGGGACAGTGTAGAGGGAGCTTTACTCTGTATCTATCCCGTGCTGTACCTGCCCTGGGAGTGTTTGATGGGACAGTGTAGAGGGAGCTTTACTCTGTATCTAACCCGTGCTGTACCTGCCCTGGGAGTGTTTGATGGGACAGTGTAGAGGGAGCTTTACTCTGTATCTAACCCGTGCTGTACCTACCCTGAGAGTGTTTGATGGGGCAGTGTAGAGGGAGCTTTACTCTGTATCTAACCCGTGCTGTACCTGCCCTGGGAGTGTTTGATGGGACAGTGTAGAGGGAGCTTTACTCTGTATCTAACCCATGCTGTACCTGCCCTGGGAGTGTTTGATGGGACAGTGTGGAGGGAGCTTTACTCTGTATCTAACCCGTGCTGTACCTGACCTGGGAGTGTCTAGTTGCGATGCTCCAACCACTATGAGTGCAGTGCAGGCTTGATGAAGCAGCTGGTCTTTTCCTGCCCGTCATTTTTGTATGTAACTTACATCTGATCCGCAGGACGTGTCAAAGTACTTTGGGGCCAATGGCTTTTTCCTTTTCAGATTGGGAAATGCAGTCTATTTGTACATGGTGATAATCCCTTAACAGAAAATTAATCAATGACTAGATAATTGTGTTTTGTTTGGGTGTGTTGGTTAAGGGACAATTGTTGGCCAGACAACCAGGAGAATGCTCTTTGTTCTATTGCAAATAGTGCCCTGGCATCTATTAAATACACCTAAGCAGGCGGACGGGGCCTCGGTTTAACGTCTCACCTGAAAGACGGCACCTCCAACAGTGCAACGCTCCTTCAGCAGTGCACTGGGAGCGTCAGCCTAGATTTTTGTGCTCAAGTCTCTGGAGTGGGACTTGAACCCACGACCTTCTGACTCAATGGCAGGTACTGAGCCAAGCTGACCACTGATGAACGTAGTCAATTTGTAAGACACCTTTGGATTGACGCTCGCCGGATAATTAGGAGAAACGCAGGGATCATTTTGGGAAATGTGGGAAGTGTTGGGAATCACTAAGCATTCACTTAAAAGGTCATTCATGTCAATCCCTGCCCCAAAAAGATAAAAAGACTTGCATTTATATAGCACCTTTCACGACTGCAAGACACCCCAAAGCGCTTAACAGCCAATGAAGCACTTTTGAAGTGGAGTCACTGTTGCAATGTGGGAAACACAGCAGCCAAATTTGCGCACAGCAAGCTCCCACAAACAGCAATGTGATGATGACCAGATAATCTGTTTTAGTGATGTTGGTTGAGGGATAAATAATGGCCCCAAGACACCGGGGAGAACTCCCCCTGCTCTTCTTCGAAATGGTGGCCGCGGGATCTTTTGCGTTCACCTGAGAGAGCAGATGGGGCCTCGGTTTAACGTCTCATCCGAAAGATGGCACCTCCGACAGTGCAGCACTCTCTCAGCACCGCACTGGGAGTGTCGGCCTAGATTTTTGTGCTCAAATCTCTGGAGTTGGAATAGGAATTTTTATTGAAGAATTTAATAAACAAACAACCTGAAGCTAAAAGCCATTTTATTACAGAGCTCTGACAGAAATATATATATATATTAAAGTACATAAACCACTAATATTAACAGCTAGCACAAGGCACAATGGTTCAGTTTTTCTATTTGAGGCCTAGTTTTGAGGAAAGCCTTACTCAGAATTTATTTTATTGTTGTTTGCTGCACCGCCCCACCCCCCCTCTCCAATTCTCTCCCCAAGACATAGTGGGCAAGTTTAACTTAAGTCGTGGAGCGGGAAACCCACGGGATCGGATGGAACGCCGGTTTTACACCCCTTGCCCTCAATGGAGACTAAAATCGGGGCCCGGCGTAAAACCAGCAATGCGCCCGATCCGGTCAGCTGCCCAACCGGCGGATTAGGTTAAAATTGCACCCCATTGACTCTTGCTGGGGTACGGTTCCGTGGGCCTAGAACTGGAGAGGCAATTGGCTCCTTGGCTGTGGGAGGGAAATCAGATCCCGAGGCCCACAAAATCATATTCATCAACAGAGCTCACTGGATAGTGATCAGAATTCCACAACCTGGCTGGTTTATTACCCCCCCTCCCCTCTTTACCCCAGGTGTTTAACTAGCTTCCCCTTAAATACATCAAGGCCCGACTGACTTTCCCACTGCCTAAACCTAGTGTGCTGAGACCAGCTGCCAATATGACTGAGATCAGCACAGACTTGGCATGGAGCCTAGAACCTTCTAGATTGCGTGCCTCAGTTCCCTACTATGCAATGCAATTACCCACTCAGCCACCAGGGGGCACCTCCAAAGCTGTCAGCCAGCCCCAGCTCGTCCCACTGCCCTCAATAAGGCAGCAGCTCCGATGGACGGGTCACATCGTCCACATGCCCGAAATGAGACTCCCAAAAACAAGCGCTCTACTCGGAGCTCCGGCACGGCAAGAGAGCCCCGGGTGGGCAGAGGAAACGCTTCAAGGACACCCTCAAAGCCTCCTTGAAAAAGTGCAACATCCCCCACAGACACCTGGGAATCCCTGGCCCAAGACCGCGCAAAGTGGAGGAGAAGCACCGAACACCTCGAGTCTCTTCGCCGGGAGCAAGCGGAAGCCAAGCGCAAGCAGCGGAAGTCAACCCAAGCACCCCACCCACCCGCCCCTTCAACCACCGCCTGCCCCACCTGTGACAGAGACTGTCGGTCCCGCATTGGTCACCTAAAAACTCATTTTTAGTGTGGAAGCAAGTCATCCTCGGTTCCGAGGGACTGCCTAAGAAGAAGCCAAGATCCTAGCCACAACCCCATGCCCCCGACAGCTTTGAAAAACTCAATGAAGCTCAACGTGCAGTCATTTTTTTTTTTTTTTTTTTTTTAAAAAGGTGAAACTGGGGCAAAGTCTACCTTTTGCCAACTTTTGACACGTACTTTAGCAATTATGCCTTCCAGCAGGAGCTGAACCGGTTCCTGACTGGGGCAGAAGTGGCATCATAGAGAAGACAAGTGTCTTTATCAAAAACACTTGGTCCGCGTGATCTTCCAGACTGGTTTAGATCGCCTGAGGGGGCGGAGAGGAATTTTGATTGGCCCTGGGTTTTTTCTCGTGTTTTTTTTTGTTGCTTCTCCCAGGAGATCACATGACTGCGGGGGTGGGGGGGGGGGGGCGCGGAGGAAGAGGGAGCATTTAGTCACAATGCTCAGGTCATCATGGCGAGGGGCAGGCTTGATGGGTCAATTGGTCTTTTCCTGGCCGTCCATTTTGTATGTTCGTATGTAATTAGGGATATTGGGGACATGTCACTTAGAAGTACGGTGGTCTAGTGATTATGGTCTTTCCCCATAATTTCAAGATATTAAGGGGAACTGATAAGGTAGATAGAGAGAGAGAGAGAAACTATTTCCGCTGGTTGGGGAGTCTCAGACTAGGGGACATAGCCTAAAAATTAGTGTCAGGCAATGTTCCCGTTAAGCTGCGCGGCCGTGATCTGGAGGTCCTGCGCCGGCCGCTCAATGGCTTTACCACTGAAATAACCGTGCGTGCGAGAGAAATTGAATGGGCCACGCACCCAAATATAAATTAACGGGAACATTGGAGCCAGGCCTTTCACGAGCGAAGTTAGGAAACACTTCTACACACAAAGGCTGGTAGAAGTTTGAAACTCTCTTCCGCAAATGGCTGTTGATGCTGGGTCAATTGTTGACTTTAATGCTGAGATTGACAGATTTTTGTTAACCAAAGGTATTAAGGGATGTGGGGCAAAGGCAGGGATATGGAGTTAGGTCGCAGATCAGCCATGATCTCATTGAATGGCGGAACAGGCTCAAGGGGCTGAATGGCCTCCTCCTGTTCCTATGTCTTGCACTTGCAACCCAGAGGTCGAGAGTTCAAAATGCCAACTGACATGAATCTTGTCATTCATGTGGAAATGACTTATGAAATAATACTGGGCGGCTGCTGGTGGCGCTGTCCAGGGAGAGTATACTCGGGCATGGGCCCAGCTTGCTCAGGACATTCTTTAACAGGAACTAGTGAAGGACACAACTAGATCTCCATGTTGAAAAAGAGTTGATTAAAGCCTTGTTTAATACTCAGACCAAGTGCCTAGTAGTTTTCTTACGTCACCGTCCATGGCTAGTTGGTTTCTTTATATCTCAAAAAAAAGCGTCACCCCCACCCACCTTCCCCCCCAGTCTGGCCTATGGGTGAACTCCCAACACTTCACGAGGGAGTTGAGAGTCAACCGGCTCAGGAGAAGTAGGAATGGGAGACAACTGCAGGCTTGGGAGCATTCCCTCCACCCAGAGAACAAATTTCACACTGAAAAAAAGTGTGATACCAGTGTGACTACTTTAGGACTTTTTTTTTTTTTTTAAATAAAAAGAAATTCAGTCTCAGTGTTTCTCTCTGCCCCTCCGGCCCAACGAGGACTCAATGATTGGGAGAAGGGGAAGTGCAACGAGACCTGGGTGTCCTTGTGCACCAGTCGCTGAAGGTAAGCATGCAGGTGCAGCAGGCGGTTAAGGCGGCAAATGGTATGTTGGCCTTCATAGCAAGAGGGCGAGTACAGGAACAAGGATGTCTTGCTGCAGTTGTACAGGGCCTTGGTGAGACCACCCCTTGAGTATTGTGTGCAGTTTTGGTCGCCTTATCTGAGGAAGGATGTTCTTGCCATGGAAGGAGTTCAGCGAAGATTCACCAGGCTGATACCTGGGATGGCAGGAATGACGTGTGAGGAGAGATTGGGTCGATTGGGCTTGTACTCACTGGAGTTTAGAAGAATGAGAGGGGATCTCATTGAAACTTATAAAATTCTGACAGGACTAGACAGACTAGATGCAGGAAGAATGTTCCCGATGGTCGGGGAGTCCAGAACCAGGGGTCACAGTCTAAGGATAAGGGGTAAGCCATTTAGGACAGAAATGAGGAGGAATTTCTTCACCCAGAGAGTGGTGAACCTGTGGAATTCTCTACCACAGAAGGCAGTAGAGGCCATTTCATTAAATATATTCAAGAAGGAGTTGGATATATTTCTTAAGGCTAAAGGGATCAAGGGATATGGGGAGAAAGCAGGGACAGGGTACTGAATTTGGATGATCAGCCATGATCGCATTGAATGGCGGAGCAGGCTCGAGGGGGCCGAATGGCCTCCTCCTGCTCCTATCTTCTATGTTTCTATGAAGCCAGACGGTGGGCATGTGAATCGCACCCTGCCCTGTTAAATTGAGGACACCAAGCACAATCTTACCAATAGCTCACAGGAATTGCTAAAGTTTTAATAAGGCAGTGTTGCCCTGTATTCACCCCACTTCATGATTAAACCTCACCCCCTATAAGTAGGAATTAGAATTACAACAAAAAACACAAGCATCGCTCTCGCCTTCCATTTTAACAATTATTTAAACGAGCTGCAATTTCCCCCACCCCCGTGGCCTTTTTTTGGGGGGTGGGGCATTCCTGGGAAATGCCCATTTTTGTGCAATTTCTTCGCTTAGGCTCAGTCTCCAGGGTTCTCCCGACACTAATTGCTCAGCAGATTGGCAAGGGGTGGGTGCTGTTCGAAGTCAAGGCCTAGTTACCATGACTTGAAGATGGAGGCCTCGCCCCTCCATAGATCATGGTACAACTTTTGAACCTTTTTTCCCCCCCCCTCGGAATTAAGTTGGATACAGGAGAGTGTCATGGTTTTCTTGGGGGTGGGGGGGGAAATTTGGCTCGGATAGTGTTTGTCATGAATTTTACCATTCATGTAGAAATGACTCATGAGATAACACTGGGCGGCCTGCTGGTGGCGCCATCCAAGGAAAGTATAAATACTCGGGCGTGGGCCCAGCTTGCTCAGGATGTTTCTGTAACCAGGAACTAGTGATGTAACTAGAATCTCATGGTTGTGAAATAGTTGATTAAAGCCTTGTTTTCTACTCAAACCAAGTGCTTAGTAGTTTTTTTACGTCAGTGTTAATCACTTGTTTTCTGTAAACATGCAAATTGTTCTGTTAAGAGTCTAAATCTCGAATCAATAAAGTTTCAGCAATTTGAGTGCTGCCTGCAGGGGCAGATCCCATTAAAGTGTGGACTGTGCGGTCCAGCTCTGTGATTGACACAAGCTTGGGTCAGCGGTCACCAGCGCAAAGGGTACAATCTCTATTAACCACCACCCCCTCTAAAATGATTGCCCCCCATCACCACCTTGTGCAAAAGGCACCGACACACATGGGGTACAGTTCCACACGCACAGACAGCCCGCGATACCTCACCCAGTGGCCATCAAACATTTGCGAGTTTATGCAGCGAGTATCCACTATGCCACTGAACCAGGCAGGCCATCATCATCTAGGGTCGCCAACTCTCCAGGATTGCCCCGGAGGTCCCAGAGATTGAAAATAATTAATCTACGGCAACCAACCCGGAGAAACATCATAGGGCAGGGGGAAAGTGGGGGCAACAAAACAAATCGTTTCTCATTTTCTTTGAACACTTTCATTAACAAAATATTGGCGGTGAGGTGGAAAAGATGGGTAGTTGGCGTTCATGGGATGAAGCCTCCAGGAATATGGCCAACCGGAGTTGGCAACTCTAGCGTGACGGCCAATTCCAGATTCTGTCCTCACATCCACATACGTGCATTTTCCCCACCAGAAGAAGCAGCAAAAAAATTAAATTAGGAGGAACATTGTTTGCATTCCCTGTAATTTAAGAAGGTTAAGGGGTGATTTGATCAAAGTTTTCAAGATGTTAAGGGGAACAGATAGAGAGAAACTATTTCCGCTGGTTGGGGAGTCGCGGACTAGGGGGCAGAGTCTAAAAATTAGAGCCAGACCTTTCAGGCGTGAAATTAGGAAACACTTCTACACACAAAGGGTGGGAGAAGTTTGGAACTCTCTTCCGCAACCGGCAATTGATGCTGGATCAATTGTTAATTTTAAATCTGAGATTGATAGATTTTTGTTAACCAAAGGTATTAAGGGATATGGGCCAAAGGCAGATATGTGGAGTTAGGTCACAGATCAGTCGTGATCTCATTGAATGGCGGAACAGGCTCAAGGGGCTGAATGGCCTCCTCCTGTTCCTATGTTCCACTAGTCATTGAAACAAATCTAGATTTAAATACAGAGAAATATTAGTGTTCCTTGATGGGTATCGCTACCTTGTACCTATGAGGAATGTTTAAGATTCTAGTGACTGGACCTGGCAGTGTCAATACAAAGGCCTTAGGTAGGGCTTTGTTTCAAATACAGTGAAACCAGTCTTACAGTGGCCACTCTCCTAACAGATTCCCGTCGCCATTTCTCTCTGCTCCCCCTCCACTCATCCCACTGCTCAACCAACAGCACTGACCTGTGACCCCCCCCATCCCAGCCTCTGCCGCTGTCTTGTCATGCGCCCCTGGGAAGAGGAGCTCGAGTAAGGGCTGGAAAGAGGCTTTTCCCCCCCTCTGTCCCCTGCAATACAGCACCTACTCTGAGCTCAGTACCTACACCGTGCCCCCCTCCCCCATCTCCCTCCCAATCCCAGTATCAAGATCAGGAGTTCCATGTGGATAGGATTGGGCGTGCATACCCAGGTGAGCGTGGTACACTAAACACACTGCACCATCTCATCAGCCAGGCAATAGCGGACAATTGGTCTCAAGTTGGCAGAACAATGGCACAATGTGTTAAGTGATTTGCCTTTATATAGCAACCTCAGAACGTACCAAAGCGCTTTACAGCCAACGAAGTACTTTTTGAAGTGTGGTCACTGTTGTAATGTAGGAAACGCGGCAGCCAATTTGCACACAGCAAGCTCCCACAAACAGCAATGTGATAATGACCAGATAATCTGGGGGTTTCTTTGGTGTGATGTTGGTGGAGGGATAAATATTGGCCCAGGACACTGGGGAGAACTCCCCCTTGCTCTTCTTCGAATAGTACCCGTGGGATCTTTAGCATCCACCCGAGAGGGCAGAGGTAAAGCACCAAATATGGGGTAGAGTAGGTGCAGAGAAAAGATCAACACCCTGATTACTTAGTCACAATACAGGGGAGGAGGTGTTAAGGTTATCAGGAAGGAAGCTTTTGTTGGGATTGATTGCAGTGCATCTCCCAGCATGGGGGTGTGGGGGCCTGGCATTAGGTTACCCGGCCAGCAGCCAGAGGAACTGAACCTTCCACAGCGAGAAGACAAACAGCCCTTAGTTACAAAAAAAAACTGGACAGATGGTCCCTGGCTAAGTTTCTCCCCTTTGCTCCTGAAGGTGCTGCCCACGCGCTGGGGGTGGGTGGGGCTACAGCTCCGAGGGCTCTGGGGAGGCCTCTGGTATCTCTGGGCAAATTGCCCGTTCTTCGCGTCGCCAACCGAGGTCATCGCAGCCAACCCGATCGCATCACCCGCCCGGCACCCAAAAGCCTTCCACTGTCAAAAACAGGTGACCACTGGATAGCGATTGACATGAATCAACTGAGCAGCCTGCGGGTGGCGCTGTCCAGGGAGAGTATAACTACTTGGGCATGGGCCCAGCTTGCGCAGGACATTCTTTTACAGGAACTAGTGAAGGACACAACTAGACCTCCATGTTGTAAAACAGTTGATTAAAGCTTTGTTTAACGCTTAGACCAAGTGCCTAGTAGTTTTCTTACGTCAGCGATCGTGAATGAAAATCTTGCCCACTCCGCTCTCCCTCCCCTCCTCCAAACTTTGGGGGAGGGGGCAGGGGTGAAGGAAGGGCACGGAGGCTAATTGTAGCTCTCCTACAACCACCTTGACTGAAACCTGCCAAAAGGACCCAAGGGATATAATTCCGGGCAAGTGTTGTAGACGTTCTTTCCCTGGGACCTCCAGAATGGTTTCACTGTACGACATTAAAAGGTACACTACAGATGGTTGCCCCGGCGATGGGTTATGCTGGGAAATATTTCAACAGGACACCGAAGACGTCAAATCGGCAGAATCTAGTATTCGGTTTGAAATGGCAAATTAGATATAAAACAAAGAGAAGGTGGGCTACACTTTAAATCGTGTCTGGAGAAAACCAATGGGCTTGCTGGTTCGTGAAGATCCTCCTGGGGGAACGTATCCCGGTGATCCCAGACACTTGCGGGGTGGTTTCATTTTCCTTCTTCATTTGTTTCATGATCCTCAAAGTACTGTTTTCCCCCTTCTCGATATTGCAAGGCTTTTCCACAGATGGTAAAATCAGAAGCAAAAGGAATCGCCCCGACTGGATCCCGTGTTTCAGCTCGGCCGTTGCTCCCCAGAAGATCCACTGCAGGGACGAGGGGGCAAGTTAGGTGGTGGTCACTTCCTCTCACAGTACAAGAGCCCGCCACCCCCCCAGGAATACTGAACCACTGTCCCGTGACCCCACCCACTCCCGCCTGAAAATATTGACACGTCACTGGGATCTCCTGCAAATATTGACACTGTCCCGGGGATCTCCTGCAAATATTGACACTGTCCCGGGGACCTCCCGCAAATATTGACACTGTCCCGGGGATCTCCCGCAAAAATTGACACAGTCCCGGGGATCTCCTGCAAATATTGACACTGTCCCGGGGATCTCCTACAAATATTGACACTGTCCCGGGGATCTCCTACAAATATTGACACAGTCCCGGGGATCTCCTACAAATATTGACACTGTCCCGGGGATCTCCTACAAATATTGACACTGTCCCGGGGATCTCCTACAAATATTGACACTGTCCCGGGGATCTCCTACAAATATTGACACTGTCCCGGGGATCTCCTACAAATATTGACACTGTCCCTGGGATCTCCTACAAATATTGACACAGTCCCGGGGATCTCCTACAAATATTGACACAGTCCCGGGGATCTCCTGCAAATATTGACACTGTCCCTGGGCTCTCCTGCAAATATTGACACAGTCCCGGGGATCTCCTACAAATATTGACACTGTCCCTGGGATCTCCTACAAATATTGACACTGTCCCGGGGTTCCCCTGCCAATATTGAGACACTTCCAGGGGCCAAATCCTAAATTCTGAAATACAGCATCAGGCAACCAAGAACGAAAGCAATGTTGGTGGCAGAAAATTGAAATACAGAAACAAATAACCTACTCGCCAACAAATATAGAAATGCAATGGCCTTGCAGTCTCTCTGGAATTGACTAATGGACTCTCCACTAGGGTCGAGATGCAACAACACCCTCCTCTCCCAAGGGCAGTGACCCACGCTGGACTATGCCTCCAGTGTCCAGTGCCTCACCGATTGGTCAACCATCATGTGCAGGGGGCATCACAGCCAACCTCATTCAACCTGGCGCACCCGTGGCTGCAGTGTGTACCATCTACAAGATGCACTGCAGCAACTCGCCAAGGCTTCTTCGGCAGCACCTCCCAAACCCGCGACCTCGACCACCTCGGACGACAAGGGGCAGCAGGCGCATGGGAACACCACCACCTCCAAGTCACACACCACCCGGACTTGGAAATATATCGGCCGTTCCTTCATCGTCGCTGGGTCTCCCTGCCCAACAGCACTATGGGAGCACCGTCACCACACGGACTGCAGCGGTTCAAGGCGGCGGCTCACCACCACCTTCTCAAGGGGCAATTAAGGATGGGTAATAAATGCTGGCCTTGCTAGCGACGCCCACATCCCATATACAAATGAAAAATAAACCTCATACAAATATCTACCAGCAAAAGGTCATCAGGGTCAAGGCCTCTGGCTTTTCCTCTCCCAATTGCCATGGCAACTTACTGCTGATCAGCACAGGCTGGAGATTGAGGGTTGGCAACCCAGGAGAAAAATCAGAGGGTCATCAAAAAAATGTAAATTTTTCTTTCTTCGAACACTTTGGTTATCAGTAATAAAAATATCCGAGCTGGTGGGGGGGCGGGGGGAGAAAAGGCTGTTTGACTGGCAGTTGAAAATCACCCAATCGGGTAATGAAGAGTCATTCGCTTTCCGATTGGCCGTGGGAAGGCGGGGCGCCGCGATGATGGGCGTATCAGGCAACCAATGGCGGGAGTGTGGGGGGGGGGGGGGGGGAGGCGGGCGGATGGAGGTAAGAGGTCATGTGACAACACCTCCAGGAAAACACCCAACCAGAGTTGGCAACCCCACCTTCAGAGTCTCCGTGCCACAGTGCGGTCCCGAGCGAGCAATCAGGGCTCTGGAGATTTGACTTAATGATACAAAATTTGTTTGTAAACGAGAACTTTTTTTTTTTTTTTTTTTTAAAGGGATACGCGAGCGTACGGACCCAATGTACGGTGGGGGAGGGGCGTCGTAATGTCCCGATTTCCTCAATGCCTCCTCGTACGAGGGAAGTCCAGGGGCGCTGGCTCCCAGGGTCGTCAAGGGCACCTCTTCGCTTGGGCCAGGACCTGGTTGGCTGGTTGGCACCGGGGAGCGCCCGCGATAGTTGGGCGGTCTGGAAGAAAACGAAGCACAAGGAAGTTAGAAATGCGAGGGGAAAAATGCCGAGGATATTCTTTCTCCCGCTCCCTCCCACGGTTCCATTCGAGGTTCTCGATAAGCTCCTGCTCACCCCAATTTTCTCCCCCCCAACTTAGGTGGGGAGGGAGGGGCACAAGTGCGTCCAGTAAATAACCCGATCAGCCATTCTTCACTGGCAAATCCAGACCGCAAGTATCGACGGGTTGATCGACTGTGGGGGGGGCAACACAGCCCACCCTGGTTCCATCCGCACCCATTGTCCACCCACTTGCATGCGTTTTGCAGTGTGCGTCCCTGGCTTCCCACTGATTTACCCCCCCCAACCCACCCTCTTCAAAATACATCATCCACAGCCAGCTTGGTTAACCAGCTCTTGGCCAGATTGGCAATAGATATAAAGGAAGAGCTCAGACTTGGAAATGCATCCGAATTGGTTTCCTCTTGGTCAGTCCAACACATGGAAACCCTTGATCATGTTTCAGAGTCTCCGAACCGATTGCGAAAGCTAAGCCAGCAGAATTTCTGTTCTCCTGATATGGACTGCTCACTCTTTCCCTGTGGGGAATGACATGAATCTCGTCATTCATGTGGAAATGACTATGAAATAATACTGGGCAGCCTGCGGGTGGCGCTGTCCAGGGAGAGTATTAATACTCAGGCACGGGCCCAGCTTGCTCAGGACATTCTTAACAGGAACTAGTGAAGGACACAACTAGGTCTCCATGTTGTAAAACAGTTGATTAAAGCCTTGTTTAATACTCAGACCAAGTGCCTAGTAGTTTTCTTACATCAGGAATACACCCTACTTACGCAATCCCCAAGAATTAAGCCGCAGGTTGGCAAAACCAGGGCTTAGGGACCCCCTCCTCTCCCCAAAACCCATGACCTCTACCACCCAGAAGGACAAGGGCAGCTTGTGCATGGGAACACCCATCACCTACAAGTCAGACACCATCCGAACTTGGATGCGGATCAGCCGTTCCTTCATCGTCGCGGGGTCAAAATCCTGGAACTATCCACCCAACAGCACCATGGGAGCACCTTCACCACACGGACTGCAGAGGTTCAAGGCGGCGGCTCACCACCACCACCAACACCATCTTGGGGATGGGTAATAAATGATGGCCTTGCCCACGTCCCAAGAATGAATTTAAGGGAAAAAACTGAAGCAGTTAAGAGACTGGAGAAGCTGGGATTGTTTTCGTTGGAGCAGAGAAGGTTCAGGGGAGATTTAATAGAGGTGTTCAAAATTATGAGGGGTTTTGATGGAGTAAATAAGGAGAAACTGTTTCCAGTGGCAGGTGGGTCGGTAACTAGAGGTAACCAGCACGGTGGCATAGTGGTTAGCACTGTTGCCTCACAGCGCCAGGGACCCGGGTTCGAATCCAGCCTCGGGTGACTGTGCAAACTCCACACACATTCTCCCCGTATTTGCGTGGGTTTCCTCCGGGTGCTCCGGTTTCCTCCCACAGTCCAAAGATGTGCGGGCTAGGTTGATTGGCTATGATAAATTGACCCTTAGTGTTAGGGGATTAAATACGTGGGGTTACAGGGATAGGGTGGGATATGTGTTGGTGTAGGGGTTACGGGGATTGGGTGGGATATGTGTCAGTGCAGGCTCGATGGGCCGAAATGGCCTCTATCTGCACTGTGGGGTTTCTGTGATTATCTGTGACACAGATTGAAGATAATTGGCAAGAGGACCAGAGGGGAGAAGAGGAGATTTTTAAGCAGCGAGTTGTTGTGATCTGGAATGCGCTGCCTGAAAGGGCGGTGGAAGCAGATTCAATACTAACTTTCAAAAGGGAATTGGATAAATACTTGAAAAGCAAAAATTTGCAGGGCTACGGGGAAAGAGCAGGGGGGAGTGGGACGTGTTGGAGAGTTCCTTCAAAGAGATGGCACAGGCACGATGGGCCAAATGGCCTCCTTCTGTGCGTTATCATTCCATAACACACACAGTCAGTCATAACCCTTTGCCTTCTGCTCTGCCCATCAGAGCACACAGACCATCCCCTCCCAATAGGGCAGCTTACCAGAACACACCACCCCCCCCCCCCCCCGGGCATGCCTCTGGTTTAAAGTTCGACACCGACCTCTCCGTTCTCTTTCCTCTCTGTTTGCAGAAGTAGACGACCAGCAGTCCAAGGAGGATGATGAGGATGAAGCCACCGATCAGTCCCGCCACCAGCCCGGCCACGTCGAACTTGTGAGCGGTGGGGCCTCCTGAGGAACAGACAAGAGGGACTCAGTCTAGGCATTCACAATTCAAAGCTTGACCGAGATCAGGAGAGAAAACACGAATCAGGGCACCCAAAACTCTCATTAAACGAGGCACCACCTTCATGAAACAATCACAGAAAACCTCTGACGTAAGAAAACTACTAGGCACTTGGTCTAAGCGTTAAACAAAGCTTTAATCAACTGTTTTACAACATGGAGGTCTAGTTGTGTCCTTCACTAGTTCCTGTTAAGAATGTCCTGCGCAAGCTGGGCCCGTGCCCAAGTATTTATACTCTCCCTGGACAGCGCCACCCGCAGGCCGCTCAGTATTATTTCATAAGTCTTTCTTTCATCAATGACTGATTCATGTCAACCGCTTTCCAATTGCTGGCAGCGCACGACACAATAATATAAAAGCGCGTTGAACCACATCACCTTCAGGTAGCATGAGGATTGGTTACAGTCCCGAAATTAGATAGAAAAGGCAAACTTTTTCCCCTAGCCGTGAATCAGTAGGTAGCACACTTGCCTCTGGGTCAGAAGGTTGTGGGTTCAAGTCCCACTCCAGAGACTTGAGCACACAAATCTAGGCTGACACTCCCAGTGCGGTACAGAGGGAGTGCTGCACTGTTGGAGGTGCCGTCTTTCAGATGAGATGTTAAACCGAGGCCCCGTCTTCCCTCTCAGGTGGACATAAAAGATCCCGTGGCACTATTTTGAAGAAGAGCAGGAGGGAGTGCTCCTCGGTGTCCTGGGGTCAATATTCATCCCTCAACCAACATCACAAAAAACAGATTATCTGGTTATGATCACATTGCTGCTTGTGGGAGCTTGCTGTGCGCAAATTGGCTGCCACGTTTCCTACATTACAACAGTGACTCCACTTCAAAAAGTACTTAATTGGCTGTAAAGAGCTTTGGGACATCCTGAGGTCATGAAAGATGTGATATAAATGCAGGGTCTTTTCTTTTAGCCCCAGGGATGCCGAGGCTACCTGTTGTACCTCAACATAGAAACATAGAAGATAGGAGCAGGAGTAGGCCTTTCGGCCCCTCGAGCCTGTCCGCCATTTAATGAGATCATGGCTGATCATCCAAATTCAGTACCCTGTCCCTGCTTTCTCCCCATATCCCTTGATCCCTTTAGCCTTAAGAAATATATCTAACTCCTTCTTGAATATATTTAATGAATTGGCCTCAACTGCCTTCTGTGGTAGAGAATTCCACAGGTTCACCACTCTCTGGGTGAAGAAATTCCTCCTCATCTCAGTCCTAAATGGCTTACCCCTTGACATGAATCAGTCATTCATGAAAGGAAGACTTATGAAATAATACTGAGCGGCCTACGGGTGGCGCTGTCCAGGGAGAGTATAAATACTCGGGTACGGGCCCAGCTTGCGCAGGACATTCTTAACAGGAACTAGTGAAGGACACAACTAGACCTCCATGTTGTAAAACAGTTGATTAAAGCTTTGTTTAATGCTTAGACCAAGTGCCTAGTAGTTTTCTTACGTCACCCCTTATCCTTAGTCTGTGACTCCTGGTTCTGGACTCCCCCGCCATCGGGAACAGCCTTCCTGCATCTAGTCTGTCTAATCCTGTTAGAATTTTATAAGTTGGCGCGATCAGTCAACTCAGTGCCGACCGGCGATCCAAACAGAGACTGTCCTGGTCTGTATTGCTTGGCCGTTCACCTGTGGCGGGGAGGAGGGGGGAGGGAAACATTATGAGCTGAGTTTTTGCTCACTACAAGCAGTCAGGTGGGGAGGGACTGGAGGAGGCCATTCAGCCCCTCGAGCCTGTTACACAGGAACAGGAGGAGGCCATTCAGCCCCTCGAGCCTGTTACACAGGAACAGGAGGCGGCCATTCAGCCCCTCAAGCCTGTTACAAAGGAACAGGAGGAGGTCATTCAGCCCCTCAAGCCCGTTACAAAGGAACAGGAGGAGGCCATTCAGCCCCTCGAGCCTGTTCCCCATTCAATGAGATCACGGCTGATCTGCATCTTAACTCCATTTACCCGCCTTGATTCCGTATCCCTCAGTACCGTTCCCAAATAAAAATCCATAAATCTCAGTCTTTAAATTTTCACTAGGCCAGACAGGCCGGCTGAGCATAGAACCGTAGAAAGACACAGCACAGAAGAAAGAGGCCATTTGGCCCATCCTGCCTGTGCCGGCCCTTTTTGAAAGAGCTCACCGATTCGTCCCGCTCTCCCCTGCTCTTTCCCCACAGCCAATGTTCCCTCTCTTTCCCCCCCCCCTCCCCCCGTGCACCGTCCCTTTAAACTGCCGCGCGGCCCGTTCAAATTCTGCCCGGGCGCGGATTTTACAACACAAAGGGCGGTGAGCGGCCCGCACGGGACCTCAGACATCGCACAGCTCCGTGGGAACGCTGACCGCGGCCCTGCAATTAGTTTTCCTTTTCAACTATTTATCCAATTCCCTTTTGAAAGTGACGATTTGAAAGTTATCCAGGCAGCGCATTCCAGATCATCACAACTCGCTGCGGTAAAAAAAAGTTTTTCCTCATGTCAACTCTGGTTCTTTTGCTAATTACCTTTAACCTGTGCCCTTTGGTTACCGACCCTTCCGCCACGGGAAACTTTCTCCTTATTTACCCGATCAAAACCCTTCATAATTTTGAACACCTCTATTAAATTTTCCCTTAACCTTCTCTGCTCCAAGGAGAACGACCCCAGCTTCTCCAGTCTCTCCACGTCACTGAAGTCCCTCATCCCTGGTATCGTTCTAGTAAACCTCCTCTACACCCTCTCCGAGGCCCTGACATCCTTCCTGCAGTGTGGGGCCCAGTATTGGTCTTCGGTCGCAGCTGCAGCCTAACCCAACATTAGCTAAAGTTCTGTAGCTTACGTGAATCGTACAGACCTTAAGATACATCGCACTGTGCTGCTGCTTACCTGGTTTCTGGTTTTTCTCATAATCCTTCCAAAACTCACGCTGCAAAAAATTAACACAAATTAATTTTAAATAATAAAATAACCTTAAGATTAGAGCTAGGCCATTCAGGATCGCAATCAGGAAGCATTACTTCACACAAAAGGTAGTGGAAATCTAGAAATCTCCCCCCCCCCCCCCCCCTCAAAAAGCTATCGAGGCTGAGGGACAATTGAAAATTTCAAGATTGAGATTGATGGATTTTTGTTTGGTAAGGGTACTGAGGGATACGGAATCAAGGCGGGTAAATGGAGTTAAGATGCAGTTCAGCCATGATCTAATTGAATGGGGAACAGGCTCGAGGGGCTGAATGGCCTCCTCCTGTTCCTTTGTAACAGGCTGGAGGGGCTGAATGGCCTCCTCCTGTTCCTTTGTAACAGGCTGGAGGGGCTGAATGGCCTCCTCCTGTTCCTTTGTAACAGGCTCGAGGGGCTGAATGGCCTCCTCCTGTTCCTTTGTAACAGGCTGGAGGGGCTGAATGGTCTCCTCCTGTTCCTTTGTAACAGGCTGGAGGGGCTGAATGGCCTCCTCCTGTTCCTATGTCCAAAGGCTGATCAGCTCGCTGAGTCACAGCCCAACTCCTCCCCCAAATTAAAAAAACCCAATGTGTTACCTTACCGACATAGCACTATTTTGAAGAAGAGCAGGGGAGTTCTCCCCTGGTGTCCCGAGACCAATATTTATCCCTCAATCAACATCACTAAAAACAGATTATCTGGTCATAATCACATTGCAGTTTGCGGGATCTTGCTGTGCGCAAAATGGCTACTACGTTTCCTACATTACAACAGTGACTACACTTCAAAAAGTACTTCATTGGCTGTAAAGCGCTTTGGGATGTCCTGAGGTTGTGAAAGGCGCCATATAAATGCAAGTCTTTCTTTTTATCAATCAGGCTGATGCATCAAAGCCAGAATCCCTCAAGGTCTGTGTCATGAATCTTACCATTCATGTAGAAATGACTCATGAGATAACACTGGGCGGCCAGCTGGTGGCGCCGTCCAAGGAAAGTATAAATACTCGGGCGTGGGCCCAGCTTGCTCAGGATGTTTCTGTAACCAGGAACTAGTGATTGTAACTAGAACTCATGGTTGTGAAACAGTTGATTAAAGCCTCGTTTTATATTCAAACCAAGTGCTTAATAGTTTTCTTACGTCAGTCTGAGTATCTGGTCACATCAGGCCTGCACTCGAGGTGATATAGGTCTACTCCTCCGTTGATGGGCACAGCAAGTTAGACACTGTCCCTTCACCTCTGGAGCTTGGGTTCCATCCAGATTAGACCCAGCAGAATTGAAGTCTCCTCTCTTTGCTACCAGCAATTAGCTTGGGGCAACATCAACACAGTTCCCATTGGGCGGGGGAGTCCCGTGCTCCCAAAAATGGGTAAACTCAGAGAGGTCACCAACATGGCTGGTGTGGCAAATGGGAATCCAACATTGGTCCATCCCGATTAACCAAACCAAAACCCACGACCAAAAACACCCAACAGATTAAATGGCCTTTAATAAAAATCCTAGCATTGAATGGCTGCCCACGTTTGTCAACATCACAACTACACCACGCCAAGTACTTCAACAACAACAACAACTTGCATTTATATAGCACCTTTAACGTAGTAAAACATCCCAAGGCGCTTCACAGGAGCGTTATCAAACAAAATTTGACACCGAGCCACATAAGGAGATATTAGGACAGGTGCTTGGTCAAGGAAGCAGATTTAAGGAGCATCTTAAAAGGAGAGCGAGAGGTAGAGAGGTAGAGAGATTTAGGGAGGGAATATCCAGACCTTACGGTCTTGGCAGCTGAAGGCACGGCCGCCAATGGTGGACTGACTACAATCGGGGAGGCGCAAGAGGCCAGAATTGGAGGAGCGCAGAGATCTCGGGAGGGTTGTAGAGACACATCGATGAGATAAGGTGTTATATAAATGCAAGTACTACGATTGCTCGGGGGGGGGGGGCATATTGCTGGGACAGAGCAAAGTCAAGTTTTGCTCTGCACCTAACCCATGCTGCACTAGACTTTGGAGTGGGCCAGAGTACACCTGAATCTGACCTGTGCTGTGGTTGACCTGGGAGAAATATTCCTCAGCAATGTTATCACTCACCCTGATCCCATCAAAACAACAACTCTGCCCAGGCTCAAGGACATAATTGTCTGCTCTCTCTCTCTCTCTCTGCCCGGGAATGGATACCACAGTGAGTTAAACACTGAATTTTTCCCCTCAGTACTGTTTTGGACCATCTCCTCCATAAACCAGAGGTCATCCGATATTCTGCTGCCCGTATCCTGACTCGCACCAAGGCCCGGTCACCCATCACCTCTGTGCTCGCTGACCTACATTCGCTCCCAGTTACCGAACGGCTCCATTTTAAAATTCTCATCGTGTTCAAATCTTTCCATGGACTCGCCCCCCCCCTTCCCCCCCCCCTATCTTTGTAACCTCATCCATCCCTTTAACTCCGAGTTCCTCCAAGCTCTGGCCTCTTGTCCATCCCCACTCCTTTCCTTCGCCCGACCATTGTCGGCATGCCCTCAGCCGTCTAGGCCCTAAGCTTTGGAATTCTCTCCCTAAACCTCTCCGCCTCTCTCTCTCTCCCCTCCTTTAAGAAGGACGAGGGCAGCAGGCGCATGGAAAAACCAAGTTCTCCTCCAAGTCACACACACCATCCTGACTTGGAAATATATCGGCCGTTCCTTCATCGTCGCTGGGTCAAAATCCTGGCACTCCCTCCCTAACAGCACTGTGGGAGCACCTTCACCACACGGACTGCAGCGGTTCAAGGCGGCGGCTCACCACCACCTTCTCAAGGGGCAACTAGGGATGGGCAATAAATGCTGGCATTGCCAGCGACGCCCACATCCCATGAACCAATAAAAAAAGGCCCTCCTTAAAACCTACCACTTTGACCAAGCGTTTGGTCACTTGTCCTAATGTCGTCTTCTTTGGCTCGGACTGACTTTTTGTCTGAGTACGCCCCTGTGAAGTGCCTTGGGACGTTTTACTACGTTAAAGGCGCTTTATAAATGCAAGTTGTTGTTGTTATTCCCATCAGATATGTTCCCAACGCCCAGTAAAGCGTTACGAGCCTTCTACTCCCGGAACGATACTCACCGTCTTCTTATCGCTCTCAAAGATTTCATGAGCTTCCTCGTAATTGCACAGTTCCTCGAAGCATTCCCGTTCCAGATTGCCAGGCGTGATGAGTTCAAAATCCCAGCTATTGTACATCAGCTTCCGTCTCAAGAAGCCAGCTGCTTGGCTTTCATCCATGAACACTGCTGGTAATGGAGAGAAAAAAAGTATCAATTTCAAATCACTTACTGCGACGCTTTACACAGACTCTTACTGAGGTCCGTGTGATTTGGGACACAGAAACCTCAGGTCTTGAGAGTTGAGATATTACGTCGAATTTACAGCACAGAAACAGGCCATTCGGCCCAACTAGTCCACGCTGGTGTTTATGCTCCACACGAGCCTCCTCCCACCCCTCTTCATCTCACCCTATCAACACATCATTCTATTCCTTTCTCCTTCATGTACTTATCTAGCTTCCCCTTAAATGTATCTCTACTATTCGCCTCAACCACTCCCTGTGGTAGCGAGTTTCACATTCTCACCACTCTCTGGGTACAGAAGTTTCTCCTGAATTCTTTATTGATTTATTAGTGACTATCTTACATTCATGGCCAACGTTCCCTGTCATTTTTTTGGGGGGCTGCACGGCCCATTCAAAAGTCTGCACATGCACGTTTTCTTTCCCCACCCCCCCCCACCAATTTAAAAGCCAGCTCACCAGCTGCACGGGACCCCTGGAGCTCAAAGGGAACTTTGTTTATGGCCCCTAGCTTTGGACTCACCACCACCACCGCCGCCCCCCCCCCCCCCCGACAAGTGGAAACATCTTCTCTACGTCTACCCTATCAAACTCCTTTCACAAAGCCCTCCATCAATAAGTGGTTGAACTGCTTTTTGGAAGATTTAATTTCCGCGCAGGAAAGGTAAAGAAATAGAAAGTGAATGTACCTTCACCTTGAGCGTCCCCTTGGCGAGTCAGTGTCCGTGCGGCGGTCAGGCGGGTGTTGGTGAGGGCCCACATCGGAAGCACGAAGCCAAATAACCAGTTGGTAACCATGCTGGAGGCCCCTGGTCCCAGACAGAGTGAGAGAAGGCGCACAAGTTATGCTGTGGAAAATGGGGTCATTCTTTGTTTCCAGAGACTGTGAAGGGGCGAGGCGGTCCCCACGGTCCAAACTCCCCCCCCGAAGGACGGCGGACCTCTGGTCTCCTTCGCCCAGGCAACCAGGCTTCGCCTGCGAGCCTCGGCAGGAGGTTCTGGCAGTCGGAGTCGCCAACTCTGGTTCGATGTACTCCTGGAAGTTTCATCTCATGACACCCACCCGCCCTCGGCCTCCAACTGTCCCGCCAACCGCCCCCACCCTCCCCACACCCTCCCGCCATTGTTCGCCCGACATGTCCACCTTCGTGGCTCACCACCTTCCAATGGAATGGAAAGCAAACAGACTCTCTGGATTAATCTTGGCCGTCAGTCAAACAGCCTTTCTCCCCGATCGCCAATACTTCTACAACTAATAAATAAACGCATTAAATGAAAATATACACGCAATTTTTTTTATTATTTTTTTTTACTGCCCTGTGATTTTACTCCCTGGGTGTTGCTGGCGGTCGTGTCCTGGAGATTAATCCTCAATTCCTGGGGACTCCGGGACAATCCTGGAGGCTTGGCATAGTGGGCGGGCGATTTAGCCTGGGAGAGGCATCAGGGACAAACAGCACCCTGTGTGAGCTTTTATTGCCCCATCTTTAGTTGCCCCAAGGGATGGACCTTCTTCGCTTTGCAGTGAATTATTTTTTTTAAATAAAAAATTGATTGGCTTGCTGGGCCGCGTCAGCGGGCATTAAGAGTTAAACCAGGTAGTGTGAGACCGGAGACACATGGGAAAGAAAGACTTGCATTTATATAGCACCTTTCACGACCACCGGACATCTCAAAGTGCTTTACAGCCAATGAAGTACTTTTTTGAAGTGTAGTCACGGTTGTAATGTGGGAAACGCGGCAGCCAATTTGCGCACAGTAAGCTCCCACAAACAGCAATGTGATGATGACCAGATCATCTGTTTTCGTGACCTTGGTTGAGGAATAAATATTCTTTAAAATGTCGAAGAGGGGATAATATGAGAAACACACCTAATTAGGGCTTCGTTAACAATAATGGGGGAATCTTTATACAAACACCCAGAACTTTGCTTTTTCACTTTACATATTCGCAATATGTCTTAATGCAACACTGAGACCACAGATACGAAAGTAAAACTGTAATGTTCTCCCCACTGCTTCCTTCCCGTCAGAGCTTTCAAGCTTTTGAGATCTTGCAGATAATTGATGACTCACTCTTTCGGGACACGCCTCGAAATTATAAACAACTTCTACCTGATTCAGCCCACTGCAATGCCAAACAAGTCATGGCAACTTCTGCCACACTGAGACTGTCCCAGTCATACGTCACCTTATAATGCAACAGCAACTTGTACTTATAGCGTCTTTAACGTTGTAAAACATCCCAAGGCCCTTCACAGGAGCGATTATCAAACAAAATTTGACACCAAGTCACATAAGGAGATGTTTGGGCAGGTGACCAAAAGCTTGGTCAAAGAGGTAGGTTTTAAGGAGCATCTTAAAAGGATGAGAGGTAGAGAGGTTTAGAAACATAGAAGATAGGAGCAGGAGTAGGCCATTCGGCCCCTCGAGCCCGCTCCGCCATTCAATGAGATCATGGCTGATCATCCAAATTCAGTACCCTGTCCCTGCTTTCTCCCCATATCCCTCGATCCCTTTAACCTTAAGAAATATATCTAACTCCTTCTTGAATATATTTAATGAATTGGCCTCAACTGCCTTCTGTGGTAGAGAGTTCCACAGGTTCACCACTCTTTGGGTGAAGAAATTCCTCCTCATCTCTGTCCTAAATGGCTTACCCCTTATCCTTAGACTGTGACCCCTGGTTCTGGACTCCCCGCCATCGGGAACATCCTTCCTGCATCTAGTCTGTCTAGTCCTGTTAGAATTTTATAAGTTTCAATGAGATCCCCTCTCATCCTTCTAAACTCTAGCAAATATAAGCCTAATCGACCCAATCTCTCCTCATACGTCATTCCTGCCAGCCCAGGTATCAGCCTGGTGAATCTTCGCTGCACTCTCTCCATGGCAAGAACATCCTTCCTCAGATAAGGCGACCAAAACTGCACACAATACTCAAGGGGTGGTCTCACCAAGGCCCTGTACAACTGCAGCAAGACATCCTTGTTCCTGTACTCGAATCCTCTCGCTTTAAAGGCCAACATACCATTTGCCTTCTTAACCGCCTGCTGCACCTGCATGCTTACCTTCAGCGACTGGTGCACAAGGACACCCAGGTCTCGTTGCACTTCCCCTTTTCCCTATCTATTGCCGTTCAGATAATAATCTGTCTTCCTGTTTTTGCCACCAAAGTGGATAACCTCGCATTTATCCACATTATACTGCATTTGCCATACTTCTGCCCAATCACCCAACCTGTCCAAATCATACTGGAGTTTCTCTGCATCCTCCTCACAGCACACACGCCCACCCAGCTTTGTGTCGTCTGCAAACTTGAAGATATTACATCTAGTTCCCTCGTCTAGATCATTCATATATATTGTGAATAGCTGGGGTCCAAGGACCGATCCCTGCAGTACCCCACTAGTCACTGCCTACCACTCGGAAAAAGACCCGTTTATTCCACCTCGTTGCTTCCTGTCTGCCAACCAGTTTTCTATCCAAGACAGTACCTTACCCCCAATCCCACGTGCTTTAACTTTGCACGCTAATCTCTTATGCGGGACCTTATCGAAAGCATTCTGAAAGTCCAACGTTACTGCTAAGCTAATACAAAAAGAAAATACTGCAGATGCTGGAAATCTGAAATAAAAACCTGAAACGTTAACTCTGTTTCTCTTTTCACAGACGCCGCCTGACCTGCTGAGTATCGCCAGCATTTTCTGTTTTTATTACTGCTAAGCTACGTGGCCGCGCGGTGGTCTGGAGGTCCCCTGCAGCCCGTTAAAGGGACTGTGCACAAAAGGAAATTACAGGGAATATTAGAGGGAATTCCAGAGCTTAGGGCCTTGGTAGCCGAAGGCATGGTACCACACCGATTGTCCCAATACGTCACCTTATAATAAAAGAAAGACTTGCAATTTCTATTGCGCCTTTCACGGCCACCAGGCGTCTCAAAGATCTTTACAGCCAATGAAATACTTTTTGAAGTGTAGTCACTGTTGTAATGTGGGAAACGCAGCAGCCAAATTGTGCACAGCAAGCTCCCACAAACAGCAATGTGATAATGACCAAATGATCTGTTTTTAGTGATGTTGGTTGAGGGATAAATATTGGCCCAGGACACCAGGGAGAACTCCCCTGCTCTTCTTCATAATAGTGCCGCGGGATCTTTTACGTCCACCTGAGAGAGCAGACGGGGTCCTCGGTTTAAGGTCTCATCCAAAAGACGGCACCTCCGACAGTGCGGCACCGAGAGCGTCAATCTAGATTTTTGTGCTCAAGTCTCGGAGCGGGACTTCGAACCCGCAACCTTCTGACTGCGAGGCGAGGGTGCTGCCCACTGAGCCACGGCTGACACGATAAACCATACGGACTGTCCCGGTACATCAGCTTGTAAGAGAGAGAGAGAGAGAGAGAGAAGCCAAGCAGCCCGCCAACACGCTCGCAGCCTGGGTTCACACCTGGTGTCTGCGCGGTTGGACGAGGCACTGGCAGGCTTGCTGGCTTATTACCCCAGTGAGGGTCAGGCCCCTGCAGCACAGGAGGACGGCCCATTGGGGAGGGGAGGTGGGGTTTGGGGAAGCACGTCCAGACAGGACGCACTTGTCTATTCTTCTTTTCCTTTCTTTATGCCTTTGTTCCAAAGACTGGAATGCAGATTTGAGCCCAGCGCTTCCTACATTACAACAGTGACCACACTTCAACAAAAAAATGCACTTCATTGGCTATAAAGCACTGTGTGACCTCCCGAGGTTGCGAAAAGGCGCTGTAGAATTGCAATTAATCCTTACTTTCAACAGCAAAAAGTGAGACAAATTACACAATTTGCTGTTGGTACCTTCGCCCCTCAGGCTAGTGGCTGTAGCGCCACTGATTCAGCTCCCTTGTGCAGTCAGAGCTCACAGTGTCTCTTCCTGGGCAGTCGATTTGTCAGCACTCTCTGTGCAAACAACAACAACAAAAAATTCCTAAATCAAATCAAACAGAAAGGGGCAGCGCGACCAGCCATTAGAAGAGGCCGAGTCTACTCAATCTGTCCTGAGGAGAGATTGAGTAGACTAGGCCTATATTCTCTAGGGTTTAGAAGAATGAGAGGTGATCTCCGTTGAAACGTACAAAATTCTTACAGGGCTTGACAGGGTAGATGCTGAGAGGCTGTTTCCCCCTGGCTGGGAAGTCTAGAACCAGGGGTCACAGTCTCAGAATAAGGGGTCGGCCATTTAGGACTGAGATGAGGAGAAATGTCTTCACTCAGAGGGTGGTGAATCTTTGGAATTCTCTACCCCAGAGGGCTGTGGAGGCTCAGTCGTTGAGTATATTCAAGACAGAGATCGATAGATTTTTGAATATTAAGGGAATCAAGGGATATGGGGATAGTGCAGGAAAGTGGAAACGAGGAAGATGATCAGCCATGATCTTATTGAATGGCGGAGCTGGCTTGAGGGGCCGAATGGCCGACTCCCGCTCCTATTTCTTATGTTCTTATGTACAAGAAGACTTTATGATCCAGCAGGCCGCTCTAGCAACCATCCACCCAGTTACCGCGGGCCGACTTTCAACATTCAGCCGTCTCGCAACTGTCAGCGAGATTCCCGACGACTGATATTAGAACCATATAAAAGCTGACAGAGGATAAATTCACCTAAACAAGAGTGTCAAACAAGCAGGAGCTGCAACACCATTCCCTCACCTCCAGTGCTCGACTCCAGACCCAGACTCTCTCGCTCGCTCTCTGATGGAGGATTGGGTGCTGCCATCAGTTAGACCACTGACCTTTCACCTCCGGTACAATCAAAACTATTAGCCTGACATTAGTGCTGACAGCACCAAAATAATTT
The DNA here is from genome assembly GCF_052327205.1 of Somniosus microcephalus. Taxonomy (NCBI): domain Eukaryota; kingdom Metazoa; phylum Chordata; class Chondrichthyes; order Squaliformes; family Somniosidae; genus Somniosus; species Somniosus microcephalus. The sequence goes on along the minus strand of NC_141014.1, from coordinate 31,885,950 downwards.
CCGTCCCATTCACACATCCGCGCACCTCAAGGGCGGCATCATTTTCACAAAACAAAAAGAACCGTCTCCACAAGGTGTCCAACAAAAACAAATATTTTTCACCCCAATTCTTACTAGGTTTCAGTGGAGAGGTCGCGGCGCCAAGCACCCTCGGGTGCCTTAACTAAGCAGCCGTTCATCATTCATGAGCCTTGACAGTGAATGTTGCAGGCTTTTCCTCCGTGTAAGGCATCACTGCCAGGCTGATCCTGGTGTCAGCCAGTGGCTCAGTGGGTAGCACCCTTGCCTCAGAGTCAGAAGGTTGTGGGTTCAAGCCCCACTCCAGAGACTTGAGCACAAAATCCACTCCCAGTGCCAGTACTGAGGGAGTGCCGCACTGTCAGAGGTGTCGTCTTTTGGACGAGATGTTAAACCGAGGTCCTGTCTGCCCTCTCAGGTGGACGGAAAAGATCCCATGGCACTATTTTGAAGGTGATCAGGGGGAAGTTCTCCCCGGTGTCCTGGGCCAATATTTATCAATCAACATCACAAACAGATTATCTGGTCATTATCATGTTGCTGTTTGTGGGAGCTTGCTGTGCACACATTGGCTGCCGGCTTTTCTACATTACAAAACGTCATTGGCTGTAAAGTGTTTGGGCCGGCCCGAGGTTGAGGAAGGCGCTATATAAATGCAAGCCTTTCTTTCTGTCAATAGAAACATTTAAACCAATATGTTGGCTTCAAAAGGAAATGCTTAACGTTCGATGTTTAAAAGTAATTTAAACTTCAGAAGCTGTGACAATGCCGAGCAGCAATCAATAAACCCAACAGGGTATTGAGGATGTACTGATCATATTGGACAGTGCTGTGGTCGGGACATACCCTTCTATACTCTTTCCAGTACTGGTCATTGATTAACATTCAAAAGAAAGATAGACTCACATTTCTACAGCGCCTTCATGACCACCGGACGTCTCAAAGCGCTTTACAGCCAATGAAATACTTTTTGAAGTGTCGTCACTGTTGTAATGTAGGGAAACGCGGCAGCCAATTTGCGCACAGCAAGCTCCCACAAACAGCAATGTGATAACGGCCAGATAATCTGTTTTTGTGATGTTGATTGAGGGATAAATATTGGCCCCAGGACACCGGGGAGAACTCCCCCTGCTCGTCTGCGAAATAGTGGCCGCGGGATCTTTTACATCCGCCTGAGAGAGCAGACAGGGGCCTCGGTTTAACGTCTCATCCGAAAGACGGCACCTCCGACAGTGCCGCGCTCCCTCAGCACTGCATTGGGAGCATCAGCCTAGATTTTTGTGCTCAAGTCTCTGGAGTGAGACTTGAACCCACAACCTTCATGACTCAGGAGGTGAGAGTGCTCATTACTGACACTCCTCGTCCTATAATTCCAACCTGGATAGTAGGCGCCTGATAGGCGATTGCTTCTGCAAATCGAGGGAATGGGAAAAGCTAAATCTGAAATATTCCTTCAAATTAAAATTTCAAGAATAGGAAAAGGGACCAACGCTTCTACATAGTTAAAGGGTGAATTTAGGGACCAAGATTCATCATGCAGAGAGTAATGAACAAATGGAATGGGATCCCAGATGGGAGGGAATAATATCCTGGAACACAATTCGACGTAGCAACGGAGGGGGGGGGGGGAAGAGATTATTTCGAATATACTTGTGGAAGGAATAATTAAAATGAGTTGAAGATTCTGCTCATCCTTAATCATTTTTTGACCATCCCCCACACTCAGTAATTGTAAACACGGTTCTGCTCAACAACTGAACAGGGAAATGCCATTTAAAATAAACAAGTTAAGCGCGGTGTCGAAACAGGGCACGGAAGGACGAGGCAGCAGGAGAAATGTTAAACTCCCCAGGGTTTAAATAGCTAAACCCAAGGGGCCAGAGTTCTCGCCCTCCTGGACAAGCCCGCAGGCACCTCCTCCGGCCTTTACCCCCCAACATTCAGGCTAACATTCAGGATTTCTTAAAATATCTCAAATGCTAAAATATCAACAACTGCTTCTGTTTGAACGCTGGTTAATTAATTATGTGGGGTGTGCGCGTGGGGGGAGAAATAACAATAAAACATAAAACAATTAAATGAGACAGAATGGAAAAACCAGACAATCTGGTTCAACCGAGTGAATTTACCTGGGTGGACATTGCCCCCACCCTCCTCTCTCTCTCTCTCTCTCTCTCTCTCGCTTAAAAGAAAAATAATTTGAAAATTAAAATAAAACAAATATATATAACAATCCGGCGGGTTGAACGCCCGAGGAGGGAGGCAAGGCAGCGACAGATCGTCTCCCTTTTAGTTCCACCCCCGTTTTCCCATTGAAACAAAAATAAACCCTTAAAAAAAGTGTCGAACTCACAAGCGCTTGGCGTGTTGTCCAGTTTCAGGAGGTCGGTCAGTTTCAGAGCCCAAAAAACAAGGTGGTGGTGGTGGGGGGGAATCCCCCAATGAATGAAGAATCCCGGATCCTCAGCAGAATGAATCGACTTGCCCACTATTATAAATCACCCTCTCTTTTCTTCCCCCCTCTCGCTGACAGTCAGGTGTAGGAAGGGGAAAAAGCCAAGAAAGTAAATGTACAAAATACTCCCGGATCACTCACCCTGACATCCGCTAATCACGTGCTGGCTACGTTCAGGTAAAGGAAAAGTTGCCAAGTTCTTTTAAAGGCATAAAAAGTTCTTAAAGGCTCTAAAAGTCCTTCAAGCTCCGTGCAAGTGTGACCCAGCCTATTTTTCCTTCACATTTTTTTTTTAGCATTTAGCCTGTTGCATTAGGCAGGCAGTGTTCCTCAAATCCCTCCCATTTCTCCTCTCGTCACTCGATTTCAAAATTCTCATCCTTGTTTTCAAATCTCCTCCCTCTCTCTGTAAAAGCTCCTCCAGCCCTACAACCCTCTCGAGATCTCTGCGCTCCTCTAATTCTGCCCTCTTGCGCATCCCCGATTTTCGTCGCTCCACGCCATCGGCGGCCGTGCCTTCAGCTGCCCGGGCCCTGTGGCCGGGGGGGTTGTGGGGCTGGAGGAGGTTACAGAGATAGGGCGGGGCGAGGCTATGGAGGGATTTGAAAACAAGGATGAGGCTTTTGAAATCGAGGCGTTGCTTAACCGGGAGCCACTGTAGGTCAGCGAGCACAGGGGGTGACGGGTGAACGGGACTTGGTGCGAGTTAGGACACGGGCAGCCGAGTTTTGGATGAAGTACTTTTTGAAGTGTAGTCTCTGTTGTAATGTAGTAAACACAGCTTATATAGTCAGAGAATAATGCCAGACGATTACAGGTAATCTTTCTAACTGCTGTGTCTATAGGCATCTCTCCACTTCACCTGATGAAGGAGCAGCGCTCCGAAAGCTTGTGATTTCAAATAAAGCTGTTGGACTATAACCTGGTGTTGTGTGACTTCTTACATTTGTCCACCCCAGTCCAACACCAGCATCTCCACACCAAGAGAAAAGAGACCCAGCCTGTTCATCCTTTCCTATAATGCAATGCAGCAACTCACAGTTACTTCACTGTCTCATCTCGCACAATTCCTCTCCAGTCCACCCTTTCCCACTTCCCGTGCCCCAATAATTCCCCCTTTGAACATAGGAACTGCTGGATGAAAAAAAGAGCAAGATCCATCTAGTTCACCTTCTACAACCCTGGGAGTCATATGATGGGATTTATTTGTTCATGGGATGTGGGCGTCGCTGGCAAGGCCGGCATTTATTGCCCATCCCTAATTGCCCCTTGAGAAGATGGTGACAAGCCACCTTCTTGAACCGCTGTAGTGAGGGTATTCCCCACGGTGCTGATTTTGTCATAGCAGTTGGGCCATTTCAGAGGGCAGTTAAGAGTCAACCACATTGCTGTGGGTCTGGAGTCTCAAGGATGGCAGCATATCCTTTCCTAAAGGACAGTAGTGAAGCAGATGGGTTTTTAATGACGATTCAATATTGAGACTAACTTTTTTTATTCCCGATTTATTTAATCAACTGAACTATAAATGCCACAGCTATTGTGGTGGGATTTGATCACACATTTCTCAGATTACTAGTCCAGTAGCATAACCGTTCCCCTGAGATGTGATAGTGGAGTTGTTGACTAATCACAGCAATCAATCTCGATCGATTAGTCTGCAACAGATCCAGACATGAGTTGAGGAAAAACCGCCCAGTGATGGAGAGCTGGGGAAGCATAGGTCCAAAGTCACCTGATCCTCCCGAGCTCGCTGCACTCCCCACACGTCATGTCTCAAATTACTCGTATACTGGATCCCAAAATGTTTGTTTTCTGGATGAAATCCCTCTAATTTGAATGAATCGACACTAACAGCTGCCACCGTCTCCCGAGGGAGCCCGTGCCACAGATTGACCGCTCGCTCGCTGAAATATTGTTTCCGCAGATTCGTTTTGAATTTAACCGCCCCCACCCCCTTGCAATGGTGTGAGCTTCGAGTCACCATGAGCGCTGTCACAGGAGGTCCACCAATCATATAAAAGCGTGCATCTGCGTCTCACATTCTCACACGTGGACATTTCCGTGTCAGTCATTTGGAATGTAAATTGACGCAGGGGTCAAAATGTCGGTAATAAAAGAAAGACTTGCATTTCTATAGTGCCTTCCATGGCCTCAGGACGTCCCAAAGCGCTTTACAACCAATGAATTACTTTTGAAGTGTAGTCACTGTTGTAACATAGGTAATCTATGAATGACCTTCGACTAACATTTAAAAAGAATGCCAGCTGATCTATAGCCCGAACTGCAGTGTTTGCTGAAGTGTGAGGCCTGAAACATAGAAACATAGAAGAAAGGAGCAGGAGTAGGCCATTCGGCCCCTCGAGCCTACTCCGCTATTCAATGAGATCATGGCTGATCATCCAAACTCAGTACCCTGTCCCTGCCTTCTCCCCATATCCCTTGATCCCTTTAGCCTTAAGAAATATATCTAACTCCTTCTTGAATATATTTAATGAATTGGCCTCAACTGCCTTCTATGGTAGAGAATTCCACAGGTTCACCACTCTCTGGGTGAAGAAATTCCTCCTCATCTCAGTCCTAAATGGCTTACCCCTTAGCCTTAGACTGTGACCCCTGGTTCTGGACTCCCCGGCCATCGGGAACATCCTTCCTGCATCTAGTCTGTCTAAGGAGCATCTTAAAGGAGAGAGTGGTAGCGAGGCGGAGAGGTTCATCCTTCCTGCATCAAGTCTGTCTAGTCCTGTTAGAATTTTATAATTTGAAGAGGATACAGCTTTATAGACATCACACTCTTACTGATACAAAATCATCCACACAGTTAGCGCCTTTGGGAAAAAATTGCCCTAAAACATTTCACTCCAGCGTTCTCCAATGAGCTGGGCTGGGGAGGGGGGGGTGGGGGCAATAGGTTTAAGGCCTCTGCCAATCTTTCCACCCGACCTGTGGGGTACTGTCGGGGCCCTGTTCAGCTGCTCCCTCGTAGGCTGTCAGCCTTGCCTCAGTGGGTAGCACCCTTGCCTCTGAGTTTAACAAGGTTTGTGGGTTCAAGTCCCACGCCAGAGGTTTGCGCCCAAAAATCTAGGCTGACACTCGCAGTGCTGAAGGAGTGCTGCACTGTCAGAGGTGCCGTCTTTCGGATGAGACCTTAAACCCAGGCCCTGTGCCACGGTACTAGATTTGGGGCGTTCTCCCCGGTGTCCTGGGGCCAATATTTATCCTTCAATCAACATCACTAAAGCAGATTATCTGGTCATCATCACATTGGTGTTTGTGGGAGCTTGCTGTGCGCACATTGCTGCATTACAACAGTGACTACACTTCAAAAGTACTTTATTGGCTGTAAAAGGGCTTTGGGATCAATGTGCAGCCGGCTCGCCGGCCTTTAAAGGGGAAAAACCGCGCATACGCCGTATTTTGAATGGGCCGCGCAGCACCTTAAAGGTGCCACGCACCCAAAAAAAATGAAAGGGAACATTGTTTGGGAGGTCTCAAGGTTGTGAAAGCTGCTATATAAATCTTTGAAGATTTAAGTGAGGAAATGAGTGAGAAAATTGTGCCAGTTGTGTTCACTTATGGCTTTCAAACTTTGCCTGTTACCATGGTGATGGATGTTCTAGTTTCATAATTCATGTGAACTACACATTAAAAAAAAAAGCCAACTCTCCGGGCTGGAATAAAAATAAAAGTCATGACCTTACTGCCTCAGGTTGCATTCCCCAGTCTGTGACGAAGTGATCTTCAAAGCACGTTGGTAGGTGGGAGGCTACGAGAGCACCGGGGCTAAGGAGAGGGGAAATACGACCAGCCAAGATTTCCCGCTCCCAATTCATTAGCCCGAACCCTGCTGGGAAAAGCACAGGTGTGAACATGGAGTGAGGGCAGAATGGGCTTATCTGTCATGCCCCCCATGGTTGAATTGTCTACCAACTTCAATATCCAGCCACACACAACAACTTGTAAAGAAAGACCTAAATTTCTGTAGCACCTTTCACAACCACCGGACGTCTCAAAGCAATTTACAGCCAATGAAGTACTTTTTGAAGTGTGGTCACTGTTGTGATGTGGGAAACACAGCCGACAATTTGCGCACAGCAAGCTCCCACAAACAGCAATGCGATAATGACCAGATAATCTGTTTTTGTTATAACAACAGACAACGCTGGAAAAACTCAGCAGGCCAGGCAACATCCGTGGAGAGAGAAACAGAGTTAACGTTTCAGGTCGAAACCCTTCTTCATTTTGCTATTGTATCTGTTTTTGTTATGTTGGTTGAGGGATAAATATTGGCCCAGGACACCAGGGAGAATTCTGCTGCTTTTTTTCAAAATAGTGGACGTGGGATCTTTTACGTCCATCTGAGAGAGAGAGATGGTTTAACATCTCAACCAAAAGACAGCACCTCTGACAGTGCAGAGCTCCCCTGGAGTGTCAGCCTAGATTTATGTGTTCAAGTCCCTGGAGTGGGACTTAGAACCCACAACCTTCTGCCTCAGAGGCGAGTGTGCTACCCACTGAGCCACAGCTGACCCTTTATTTATATAGCGCCTTTAACATATTTAAACGTCCCGTGGCACTTCACAGGAGCGTTACCAAACAAAATTTGACACCGAGCCACATAAGGAGATACTAGGGCAGGTGACCAAAAGCTTGGTCAAAGAGGTAGGTCTTACAAGGAAGAAAGAGAAGTGGAGAGGTTTAGGGAGGGAATTCCAGAGCTTGGGGCCCGGGCAGTTGAAGGCACGGCCGCCAATGGTGGAACAATTAAAATTGGGGATGCGCAAGAGGCCAGAATTGGAGGAGCGCCGATATCTCGGGGAGGGGGTGTGGGGGGGTTGGTGGGGGGGATGGAGGAGATTACAGAGATAGGGATGGGCGAGGCTGCGGAGCGATTTGAAAACAAGGATGAGAATTTTGAAATCGAGCCGTTGCTTAACCAGGAGCCAATGTAGGTCAGCGAGCACAGGGGGTAATGGGCGAACGGGACTCGGTGCGAGTTAGGACACGGGCAGCCGAGTTTTGGATGAGCTCAGGAAGAATGAAGAAGAATTCTCGACACGTAAAGGATGCCCTGCTGGGTTAGTCACCGGCGATCTGCTGTAGCCCACAGAGCGGTATTGTAAATATGTATATAAAATCACGTTAAATTCGTGATAAAAGTTAAACATTACATTAGAAGTTACTTTTCTTTGTGGAGGGACAGGCCCAGTTTCTATCATGGTTAAGAACTGTGAGAAGTGGAAGTGGTGGGGGGTCATGTCTCTGGCTGGGTGTGACCCTTTGATAACGAGAGCGCGTGAATAGCTCCTTTCAGCTGAATCTGTGTCACAATTGCTGTCACCTCACCATCTCACTCGTCTTCAGGTTAACCGCAGTCCCATCTTATCTCTGTCTCATGCCTCATGCCTTTGGTTCTACGTTCCCATTTGACAACAATTCATTCTTAGTGGAAGTGTAAAACCTGGCCGGTTACTATGGTATTTCTCCCTTAACTTTCTTCCCATGCAAGCCCCGCCCCCAACTTCAACCCCCACCCCTCCCCCAGCCTCTTTAGACACTGATTTGGTTCTATATGCCCAGAGCTCCGCATTATAAGACACGCAGGTAGTTGCAAACAGTCGGAGCTTCTGTTTTCACAACCCAGACACTTTGGTGTCAGGTTTATATTGCTGAACTATCGAGACATCTGGGTGTAAGTAACCGTGCAACTTTTCTGCAATAAGAATTGCATCGGCTCGTCGTAATATATATATTTTTAAAACAACATTTTTAATGCCTTTTGTAACTTTCCAACTTTCTCCTGGCCTTTCCTGCAGCACGGTTTCCCAAGGGTGTCTGTATCCCACCCAACCGCCATTCTTCACCTGTGATCCCAGAGAGTTGGTAGGCTATTGGACCATGGGGCAGAATACGGCCGCGTCCGATCTTGTCGGCCAATATCCACATACACACACTTCCAACGAGCAGCGATAGATAGGGATCAGGAAGGGGAAAACGTTGGCAGATTTTTCCCTTCCAACCCAGGAGCTTTGAGTCCAATTGTATCCCTTCGACCGCACTTCTCAATCCTCACGCCCTCCACCACCTAGAAGGACAAGGGCAGCAGGTGCATGGGAACACCACCACCTCCAAGTTCCCCTCCAAGTCACACACACCATCCCGACTTGGAAATATATCGGCCGTTCCTTCATCGTCGCTGGGTCAAAATCTTGGAACTCCCTCCCTAACAGCACTGTGGGAGCACCTTCACCACACGGACTGCAGCGGTTCAAGAAGGCGGCTCACCACCACCTTCTCAAGGGCAACTAGGGATGGGCAATAAATGCTGGCCTTGCCAGCCATGCCATTATCCCGAGAATGAATTTTTACATACTATTAGAAAAGAGCTTTGTTAACAACTGCAGAAGAATGGTTATTGGAGAAGGTTCTTTCAGAGACGTTAAACCGAGGCCCCGTCTGCTCTCTCAGGTGGACGTAAAAGATCCCGCGGCCACTATTTCAAAGAAGAGCAGGGGGGGGAGTTCTCCCCGGTGTCCTGGCCAATATTTATCCCTCAACCAACAGCACTAAAAACAGATTATCCGGTCATTAACACATTGCAGTTTGTGGGAGCTTGCTGTGCACAAATTGGCTGCTGCGTTTCCTACATTACAACAGTGACTGCATTTCAAAAAAGTACTTCATTGGCTGTAAAGCGCTTTGGGACGTCCAAGGCACTGTAGAATTGCAAGTCTTTCTATTAAAAGAAATGCTGGAAATCTCAATCGAGTATAGCAAGGCAAAGAGTTAGATTTTTCTGTTATGCATGAGTGTTGACTAATCCCACTGTGTGTGTGTGTGTGCAGGTTTTGTTGCTAATAATAATTGGGAAGAAGGCTGGTCAACGTCAGGTTGATCTTTGCCCTCCTCCAATTCTGGGGTCTTGAGCATCCCCCCGATTTGAATCGCTCCACCATTGGCAGCCGTGCCTTCTGTTGCCTCGGACCTAAGCTCTGGAATTCCCTCCCTGAACCTCTCCGCCTCGCTACCTCTCTCTCCTTTAAGACGCTCCTTAAAACCTATCTCTTCGACCAAGCTCCTGTCCTAATATCTCCTTGTGTGGCTCGGTGTCAAATTTTTGTCCGATTACTCTCCTGTGAAGTGACTTGGGACATAGAAACATAGAAGATAGGAGCAGGAGTAGGCCATTCGGCCCCTCGAGCCTGCCCCGCCATTCAATGAGATCATGGCTGATCGTCCAAATTCAGTACCCTGTCCCTGCCTTCTCCCCATATCCCTTGATCCCTTTAGCCTTAAGAAATATATCCAACTCTTTCTTGAATATATTTAATGAATTGGCCTCAACTGCCTTCTGTGGTAGAGAATTCCACAGGTTCACCACTCACTGGGTGAAGAAATTCCTCCTCATCTCTGTCCTAAATGGCTTACCCCTTATCCTTAGACTGTGACCCCTGGTTCTGGACTCCCCCGCCATCGGGAACATCCTTCCTGCATCTAGTCTGTCTAGTCCTGTTAGAATTTTATAAGTTTCAATGAGATCCCCTCTCATTCTTCTAAACTCCAGCGAATATAAGCCCAATCGACCCAATCTCTCCTCATACGTCATTCCTGCCATCCCAGGTATCAGTCTGGTGAATCTTCGCTGCATCCCCTCCATGGCAAGAACATCCTTCCTCAGATAAGGACGTTTTACTACGTTAAAGGCACTTTGCGGAACACCTCCGTTCAGTCCGTAAGGGTGACCCCGAGCTTCCGGTCGCCTGTCATTTTAATTCACCGCTCCATTCCCACTCGGACCTCACCGTCCTCGGTCTCTTACATTGTTCCATGGAAGCTCAACGTAAACTCGAGGAACAGCACCTCATCTTCCGATTAGGCACTTTGCAGCCTTCCGGACTCAATATCGAGTTCAACAATTTCAGATCATAACCTCAGCCCCCATTAATTTTTTACCTGTAATTTTTCCACTCCTTTCCCCCCCCCCTTTCCTTTTGTTTCTCTCTCCCACCTGGCAGCTATCTCTTGCCCTGCCATTACACTTCACACCTAATCTCAGCCTATTACCATCTCGTCTAGCTTCGTATACCTTTATTGTCTCTTCTACTGCTTTTGTCTCTTTCACTTCTTTTGTTCTATCGCAGCCCTGCCTTCGATCTATTTTCTTTTCTTTCCAGTTTTGAAGAAGGGTTCGACCCGAAACATCAACTCAAATTTCTCTCCACGGATGTTGCCTGACCTGCTGAGTTTTTCCAGCATTTTCTGTTGTTATTTCGGATTTCCAACATCTGCAGTATTTTGCTATCGTCCTATATAAAAAACAAGTTGTTGTTGGATGTGAATGGACTGAGAGGCAGGACTGGGCTGGGAGCCAGCGGTCCTCCCAAGCGGCAGGGGGCGCTCTGTCTCTCTCCGGCTGACAATCGGCGGTCCTCCCGAGCGGCAGGGGGCGCTCTGTCTCTCTCCCTCTCTCCGGCTGACAATCGGCGGTCCTCCCGAGCGGCAGGGGGCGCTCTGTCTCTCTCTCTCTCTCTCACTGGCTGACAATCGGCGGTCCTCCCGAGCGGCAGGCAGCGCTCTGTCTCTCTCTCTGGTTGACAATCGGCGGTCCTCCCGAGCGGCAGGGGACGCTCTCCCTCTCTCCGGCTGACAGTCGGCGGTCCTCCCGAGCGGCAGGGGGCGCTCTCCCTCTCTCCGGCTGACAATCGGCGGTCCTCCCGAGCGGCAGGGGGCGCTCTCCCTCTCTCCGGCTGACAATCGGCGGTCCTCCCGAGCGGCAGGGGGCGCTCTCCCTCTCTCCGGCTGACAATCAGCGGTCCTCCAGAGCGGCAGAGGGCGCGCTCTCTCTCCGGCTGACAGAGGCCGCGGTGATCGATATGCGCATGCTCAACCACAGCGACCGCGGTGATCGATATGCGCATGCTCAGCCACAGCGGTGATCGATATGCGCATGCTCAGCCACAGCGACAGCGGTGATCGATATGCGCATGCTCAGCCACAGCGACAGCGGTGATCGATATGCGCATGCTCAGCCACAGCGACAGCGGTGATCGATATGCGCATGCTCAGTCACAGCGACCGCCGGAAGAGAATCTCGGGCTCGGGGGTTATTTTTTTGTGCTTCCGGCCGGGTCGAATCTGACGCACTTCTTGTCTTGGCCGTGTTGTTTAGGGTGAGGACAAGAGTTAAAATATCATTTAATATATAATCTTGTGAAAGGTTTGCGAGCAGCTTCAACAGGGAGTTTCGAAAGGGAATTGGATTTCTGCTTGAAGGGGGAACAATCTGCAGAGCTGTGGGGGTCAGTTGGAGAATTCTCACAAAGGGCTAGCAGAGGGACAATGGGCCGAATGGCCAACTTCTGTAAATATTCTTTAAAATACTAAATCATTTTATCGGAGGGGCAGTACTGAGGGAGCACCGCACTGTCGGAGGGGCAGTACTGAGGGAGCGCCGCACTGTCGGAGGGGCAGTACTGAGGGAGCGCCGCACTGTCGGAGGGGCGGTACTGAGGGAGCGCCGCACTGTCGGAGGGGCGGTACTGAGGGAGCGCCGCACTGTCGGAGGGGCGGTACTGAGGGAGCGCCGCACTGTCGGAGGGGCGGTACTGAGGGAGCGCCGCACTGTCGGAGGGGCGGTACTGAGGGAGCGCCGCACTGTCGGAGGGGCGGTACTGAGGGAGCGCCGCACTGTCGGAGGGGCGGTGCTGAGGGAGCGCCGCACTGTCGGAGGGGCGGTGCTGAGGGAGCGCCGCACTGTCGGAGGGGCGGTGCTGAGGGAGCGCCGCACTGTCGGAGGGGCGGTACTGAGGGAGCGCCGCACTGTCGGAGGGGCAGTACTGAGGGAGCGTTGCACTGTCGGAGGGGCAGTACTGAGGGAGCGCCGCACCGTCGGGGCAGTACTGAGGGAGCGCTCCACTGTCGGAGGGGCAGTACTGAGGGAGCGTCGCACTGTCGGAGGGGCAGTACTGAGGGAGCGCCGCACTGTCGGGCAGTACTGAGGGAGCGCCGCACTGTCGGAGGGGCAGTACTGAGGGAGCGCTGCACTGTCGGAGGGGCAGTACTGAGGGAGCGCTGCACTGTCGGAGGGGCAGTACTGAGGGAGTGCTGCACTGTCGGAGCGGCAGTGCTGAGGGAGCGCCGCACTGTCGGAGGGGCAGTACTGAGGGAGTGCTGCACTGTCGGAGGGGCAGTACTGAGGGAGTGCTGCACTGTCGGAGGGGCAGTACTGAGAGAGCGCCGCACTGTCGGAGGGGCAGTACTGAGGGAGCGCCGCTCTGTCGGAAGGGCAGTACTGAGGGAGCGCCGCACTGTCGGAGGGGCGGTACTGAGGGAGCGCCGCTCTGTCGGAGGGGCGGTACTGATGGAGCGCTGCACTGTCGGCGGGGCGGTACTGAGGGAGCGCCGCACTGTCAGAGGGGCGGTACTGAGGGAGCGCTGCACTGTCGGAGGGGCGGTACTGTGCGGCAGTACTGAGGGAGCGCCGCACTGTCAGAGGGGCGGTAGTGAGGGAGCGCCGCACTGTCGGAGAGGCGGTACTGAGGGAGCGCCGCACTGTCGGAGGGGCGGTACTGAGGGAGCGCCGCACTGTCGGAGGGGCAGTACTGAAGGAGCGCCGCACTGTCGGAGGGGCAGTACTGAAGGAGCGCCGCACTGTCGGAGGGGCGGTACTGAGGGAGTACCGCAATGTAGGAGGTGCCGCCTTTCAGATGAGACGTTAAACCGAGGCCCCGTCTGCTCTCTCAGCTGGACGTGAAAGATTCCATGGCACTATTTCGAAGCGGAGCAGGGGATTTATCCCTGGTGTCCTGGCCAATATTTATCCCTCAATCAACATCACTATTTAAAAAAAAAAAAACATTATCTGGTCATTTGTGATTTGTGGATCTGGCTTTATGCGAAATGGTTGCCTGCGTAAGTGATTGAACTTATCAATGTACATGAAGTGCTTTGGGTGTTTCTGAGATGTGATCAGGTTCTATATAAATGTTTGTTTTACTTGGGAGCAATTAAGTTTTGAGTTTATTTCCTTGCCATCTAAGAGTGATGAAAAATACTAACTTTATTAATGTTTTAAAACAATGTGAAAGAGCTGGCAGCAATTCTTAGCCTCTGCTAACCAACTTGTATCTTACCAGCTTTATTCCTGGGATAGTCTTTCTCAAACTAGCTGTCTGATACTGATAGTTAAGGGAATGTCTCTAAATTACGTTCTGGAACTGACCTGAAACACTGACACTTATTGATTGCATGTTTATAAATGCTCACATGATGCAATTACCAATTGTTGTCCCAATCTATAAAGAAAAAGAAAGACTTGCATTTCTATAGCGCCCATCACTACCTCAGGACGTCCCAAAGCGTTTGCAGCCAATGAAGTACTTTTAAAATATAGTCACTGTTGTAATGTAGGAAACGCGCCAGCCAATGGCGCGCAGCAAGCTCCCACACAATGTGTGATCATCCGCAAGATCCTGCAAATCCATTGGCAGGATAGGCGCACCAACGTCAGTGTTCTCGCTCAGGCCAACATCCCCAGCATCGAAGCTTTGACCACGCTCGATCAGCTCCGATGGACGGGTCACATTGTCCGCATGCCCGATACGAGATTCCCAAAACAAGCGCTCTACTTGGAGCTCCGGCACGTCAAGAGAGCCCCAGGTGGGCAGAGGAAACGCTTCAAGGACACCCTCAAAGCCTCCTTGAAAAAGTGCAACATCCCCACCGACACCTGGGAATCCCTGGCCCAAGACCGCACAAAGTGGAGGAGAAGCACCCGGGAAGGCGCCGAACACCTCGAGTCTCCGCTGGGAGCAAGCGGAAGCCAAGCGCAGGCAGCGCAAGGAGCGCACGTCAACCCAAGCACCCCACCCACCCGCCTCTTCAACCACCGTCTGCCCCACCTGTGACCGAGACTGTAGGTCCTGCATTGGACTCATCAGTCACCTGAGAACTCATTTTTAATGTGGAAGCAAGTCATCCTCGGTCACGAGGGACTGCCTAAGAGAGAAGAGAATCTGTTTTAGTGATGTGGATTGAGGAATAAATATTGGCCCAGGACACCGGGGATAACTCCCCAGCTCCTCTTTAAAATAGTACCGCGGGATCTCGCGTCCACCTGAGAGCGCGGACGGGGCCTCCGGTTTAACGTCTCATCCGAAAGACGGAAGGGTAAAAATAGAATAGTTATGTCAGGGGTGGTGAGACGGACACGATATGTAAGTGGGTGGAACAGTAGCAGATGAAATTGCAACGCATTGCAGCTAGGAAGGAAAATCGGTATGTACTCCACGAATGGTGCTGAAATAGCTGAGGCTGAAGGTGAGAGAGATCTAGGAGTCTTTATAAACCCCACATTAAACACATCCAAACCAATGCATAGCAGCAATCAGGAAACATAGAAACATAGAAGATAGGAGCAGGAGTCGGCCATTCGGACCCTCGAGCCTGTTCTGCCATTTAATGAGATCATGGCTGATCATCCAAATTCAGTACCCTGTCCCTGCTTTCTCCCCATATCCCTTTAGCCTTAAGAAATATATCCAACTCCTTCTTGAATATATTTAATGAATTGGCCTCAACTGCCTGCTGTGGTAGAGAATTCCACAGGTTCACCACTCTCTGGGTGAAGAAATTCCTCCTCATCTCAGTCCTAAATGGCTTACCCCTTATCCTTAGACTGTGACCCCTGGTTCTGGACTCCCCGACCATCGGGAACACCCTTCCTGCAGCTAGTCTGTCTAGTCCTGTTGGAATTTTATAAGTTTCAATGAGATCCCCTCTCATTCTTCTAAACGCTAGTGAATATAAGCCTAATCGACCCAATCTCTCCTCATACGTCATTCCTGCCATCCCAGGCAATGGAAGGTTGAATTATGAAGGGGTTTGATAGGGTAGATGTAGAAAAGATGTTTCCACTTGTGGCGGAGTCCAAAACTAGTGGCTGTAAATATCAAATAGTCACGAATAAATCCAATAGGGAATTCAGGAGAAACTTCTTTACCCAGTGGTGAGAATGTGGAACTCGCTACCACAGGGAGTGGCTGAGGCGAATGGTATCGATGTATTGAAGGGGAAGCTGGATAAACACATGCAAGAGAAAGGAATAGAAGGTGATGTTTACTGCCGCCGAAGTCTCGCGCTCTCCTGGGCTCCCGCTGCTGTTTACTGCCGCCGAAGTCTCGCGCTCTCCTGGGCTCCCGCTGCTGTTTACTGCCGCCGAAGTCTCGCGCTCTCCTGGGCTCCCGCTGCTGTTTACTGCCGCCGAAGTCTCGCTCTCTGCAAGTGCTGGAAAATGGGATTAGAATAGATAGAGCTTGATGGCCGGCGCAGACACGATGGGCCGAAGGGCCTCTTTCTGTGCTGTATAACTCTATGATGTTGATGGGGTTATTAGATTCGAATTTTGGAGAAACCCAGACGGAGACAAGGGAGGCTCGCTGTTTCCTCAAACAAGAGGTGCACTCACAAGGGATAAACAGTGGTTGATTCAAGTTATACAGTTCTATAAGCAACGCCCACTTACTACAGAATGGGGCGTATACGTACAGTGTCATAACAGTTACTCTTTATTGGTTTATGTGGTTAGTCACTCAACATGTCGGGTCCACCCTTCAACTGTCGGACCCACCCCCTTGAACTCAGGTACCCTTGGACCATGTTAGCCACAGATGTGGATTGTAATTTTACTCCCCGCATTTCTGTTATCTTTTCCCCTTTGCAGGCCTTGTTTATAGTTTGAGAAAACATAACTGTCGAACAAGGCGGGTAATTGCAAGGCCACAGTGATTCATGTGTTCTGCGACTATTCGAATTTGGTTGTTAATTGTACTCTTATCTCCTAGCAGGACAGGGCAGTGTTTAGACACTGGCTCTACTGAGGTGCTGTGAACACACATTCCCATGCCCTTACCACTTCTGTGTCTTTGATGTTTGATGTTCAACCTTCCTGCATCCCTGCTATCTGTTCTCAGCTGCATGTTGTCGGTCTCTGTTCTAAGAATTAAAACCTCATCTTTGTCTTTAATAGCGAACATAGTCAGGTATCCCAGAATTTATTGGGAACAAGCTGGATCCTTCAGGGTTGGATGAAGAGGGGTGGGAGGAGGCTGAGGAATAGCCTCGTTGATCCATAACTGTCTTGTGTTCGCTGACGTTTCTTCCTTTTCTTTATTCCCACAGGACTGAGCCAGTGCTGGTGTGTGAGTGATGACGAGACACGGGAAGAACTGCACGGCCGGGGCTGTGTACACCTATTACGAGAAGAAGAAGGACACAGGTATGGGACTGTCGGTGGGAGAGGGGGCAATTTAATATTGTAAAACGATCATGGAGGTGACCTGCGGGCCGGGGACATGTATGGCGAAGGGAGAGGTACTGAAGGGCGGCTGGAAGTAAGGTGGCGTGGTAGCGGATAGGATATGACGCTTGAAGCTAAACTCTAGGTCGAGCAAAATGCCGAGACCGCGTGCAGTTTGGATCATCTTGAGCGAGCGGCCAGGGAGTGAGATGGCGAGGGCAAAGATGGCTTTGACGGGCATCGAAAACAATGGCTTTGGTCTGCCCACTATTTACTTTCGGAATAAAAACAAAAAAATGCTGGGAACACTCAGCAGGTCAGGCAGCATCTGTGCGGAGAGGAAAAACAGAGTTAACGTTTCAGGTCGATGACCTTTCATCAGAACCCGATCGACCTGAAATAGCTCGGACCAGTGCATTGTAAAACCTCAGCACAGCCGCTGTATTCTCTTATTCTGCCTGTATTTCTATTCACTTGTTCACTACTTTGGCGCAGTGTCTGGACATTGATGGTGACCTGCCTATTATAACTCTCAGCTCCTGTTATAAGTCTCTCTGCATTAATTCCACTCCTTCGGCAGCACCTCCCAAACCCTCAACCCCCACCACCTAGAAGGACAAGGGCAGCAGGGGCATGGGAATACCATCATCTCCAAGTTCCCCTCCAAGTCACACACCACCCTGACTTTGAAATATATCGGCCGTTCCTTCATCGTCGTTAGGTCAAAATCCTGGAACTCCCTCCCTAACAGCACTGTGGGAGCACCTTCACCACACGGACTGCAGCGGCTCAAGAAGGCGGCTCACCACCACCTTCTCAAGGGGCAACTAGGGATGGGCAATAAATGCTGGCCTTGCCAGCGACGCCCACATCCCAGGAACGAATGAATGACATTTTTTATTTTATTTTATTATGTATTTGCATAAACTTTCATTTGCTAACGAATACAAATCCTTCTGTAAACGTTGTTCCGTGTCCTCGCTCTCGACCGCACTCCCTATTTGTGCCACCGCAGTGGGCCAGGCACATGGGGAGCTGGTCGGCGGGCATGGTGGGGCCAGCCAGAGCTGTGGTGGCCTCCAGTGACTTCTGTCCCGGGTGGGATGGAGACAGCAGCAGGACCAATGTGCGTGCAGGAGTGCATCGTTGTTCCACTCGTGTATCGGTTCAGTTTTGTGCAGGGTCAGTCATGATGCGGCACCGGGGAGACAGAGAGGCAGAAGGAGCGTGGGGGAAGGGGGAATTCCTTCCTGCAGGTGAAGGGACCCACTATGGGTGGTGGTTGCTGCTAGGGAGGCGGCCTCTTTTAATGGTTCATCCTACTAATTGTTCAGTCTGGTGTCCACGCTAAGTACAGTCATAGAGTCATAACGGCACAGGAGGAGGCCATTCGGCCCATCGAGTCCGTGCCGGCTCTCTGTGGAGCAATCCAGTCAGTCCCATTCCCCCGCTCTATCCCCGTAACCCTGCAAGTTTATTTCCCTCAAGTGCCTATCCAGTCTCCCCTTGAAAACATTGAGTGTCTCCGCTTCCACCACATCCGTCGGCAGCGAGTTCCAGGTCCTCACCACTCGCTGCGTAAAAAAGTTTTTCCTCACGTCCCCCCTGTATCTCTTGCCCAAAACCTTCAATCTGTGACCCCCTAGTCCTTGTACCATCAACTAGTGGGAACAGCCTTTCCCCGTCTAGCCTATCCAAACCCGTCATAATCTTGTACACCTCTATCAAATCACCCCTCAACCTCCTTTGCTCTAATGAAAACAAATCCAGCTTCTCCAACCTGTCCTTGTAGCTAAGATCCCCCATCCCCGGAACCATTCTGGTAAATCTCCTCTGCACCCTCTCAAGGGCCTTCACATCCTTCCTAAAGTGTGGTGACCAGAACTGGATGCTATACTCCAGTTGTGGCCTAACCAGCGCTTTATAAAGGTTCAGCATAACTTCTCTACTTTTGTACTCAGTACCTCTATTTATGAAGCCCAAGATCCCATATGCTTTGCTAACCACTCTCTCAATATGTCCTGCCACCTTCAGGGACCGATGCGCATTAACTCCCAGGTCCCTCTGTCCCTGCACACTCTTTAAAACTGTGCCATTAAGTGTATATTGCCTCTCCCTGTTCCATCTGCCAAAATGCCTCACCTCACACCTCTCTATTAAATTCCATCTGCCACTTGTCTGCCCATTCTGCTGGCCTTTCGATGTCCTGTTGCAGTCGATTGCTATCATCCTCACTGTTAGCCACACCCCCAAGTTTGGTGTCATCGGCAAATTTAGAAATTCTACTCTGTATTCCAATATCCAGGTCATTTATATCTCAGTGTTTGGGTTACTTGTGGTGCAGGGATGCTGCTATGATCCAGATGACTCTGAATGCTTCTCTCTTCTCACCCAGCCGTCTCCGGGTACGGGACACAGTCCTTGCGCCTCAGCAAAGACGCCATCAAGGACTTTGACTGCTGCTGTTTGTCCCTGCAACCCTGCAAGGATCCCGTCATAACGTGAGTCCTTCTTATTATGGCCAATATTTATCCCTCAGTCAACATCACTAAAAACAGATTTATCGGGCCATTATCACATTGCCGTTTGTGGGAGCTTGCTGTGCGTGAATTGGCTGCTGCGTTTCCCACATTACTACAGTGACTACACTTCAAAAGGTACTTCAGTGGCTGTGGGTGCTTTGGGACTGAGGTCCTGAAAGGTGCTATATAAATGCAGGTTCTTTCTTAACTCATCAAACCGGTGACATTTTAGTCCCTGTGCCTCAGTAGATCACCAGGATGTTACCCATTGAATCGTTGAGGGGGCTAGTCAGAATATCGTCAAATGCAAATAAATCTGTGTTCATTATTGAACAGGTCGGTGGTTTGTCACACTAATGAATGTTTCTGTTTATTCTTCCATCCTGTAGACCTGGTGGTTATATCTATGAAAAGGAAGCAATCCTAGAATACATCTTGCACCAGAAAACGGAAATTGCCAAGAAGATAAAGGTAGATGCCCCTTCCTCATCACTTCCTCCCGCCCCCTCACCTGGAATGTCATCCTCCTCTTTTAAGATTGAGTCACTCTTTCTCTTTCTCTCTCTTTTTCTCGCTCTCGCGCCCCTTCCCTCGCGCCCCTTCCCTCGCGCGAATTCGACGTGCGGGCCGTCGCGGGCGCGGACCTGCGCCCGATCTCGCGTGGCACCGCGCCTCTCCTTGTTTCGGCATTTGGAAGCTTTATTTAAAAAAAAATATTCTTTCCCAGTCTTACGAGAAGCAGAAGAATGTCAAGAAGACGGAGTTGGCCGAGCTGGCGAAGGCGGAGAAGGAGACCAAAGTCAAAGCCTTTCTGGAGAAAGAGTCCACCATTGTGAGCAAGCCGCTGAATCCCTTCAGTGCCAAAGAGGGTAAGGTGTCCCACGGCGGGTGGAACGTAGTCGGGAATAACGGGATTCTCCTTTGGGCCAAATGCACTCCTCATAACATCGCTTGGCTGTCATGTCAGTTTTGTATAGAAAGAAAGATTTGCATTTACATAGCGCCTTTCACAACTCAGGACGTCCCAAAGCGCTTTACAGCCAATGAAGTACTTTTTGAAGTGCAGTCACTGTTGTAATGTGGGAAATGCGGCAGCCAATTTGCGCACAGCAAGCTCCCACAAACAGCAATGTGATAATGACCAGATCATGGCTCAGAAATTCGGGTCCCCACGGGTGAGTACGCGCTGGGTACTCACGCGTAGGCCCAACAAAAGTGCCGGTTTTGTGCATGCACTGCGCGTGCGCGGGAAACCGGAACTTCCGTTTCTTTAAAGGAAGGGGTTCACTGGTCGAACGTGTGCGCCGGAGAGGCAGCGCGTACGCCTGGAACTTACGTTTTTTCCCAGGTTTTTCCGGGAGGGTAAGTCTCCAGGAGCTACGCTTTTAAAAAGCAGTCGCAAGGCCTGCTTTTAACAAGGTAAGTGGTGAATTAAGTAAAATTAAAACATTTTTTCCACAGGTTTATTATTTTTAAATACTTTAAAGAAAGGTAAGTTTATTTTTAGCCCCGTTAAAAACTGTAATTAATTTTTTCAAAAATTTAAATTATTGTTTAAAGTAGTTATTTTATGTAATTTATAGTTATTTTGAAAATGTGATGTTTAAAAAAAAAAAAAAAAAAAAAAAAAAAAATTATTTGAAGTTTTAGTGATGTTTTGGGGCTTACAGTATTTATAGGTTTGACAGGTCTTCCTGTCAAACTTATGAATGAAGCATTCCCTGCTACCATTGGCTCTCCATGGCCCACGTGATCCCAGGGGACGCTTCGAACTTACTGCGCCCCTGGGATACGCGAGCACTGCGCGCCGGCACTTGGAGGAGGCCCAGGGTCGGAATCCCACGCGGGCCCACAGCTCAACGGCCGGCGCGCTAGGTTAATGCAGGTCGGGGGCTTGCACCCGCGGGAAGCCTCCGACCCGAATTTCTGGGCAAATATTCTTTTTTTTTAAGTGATGTTGGTTGAGAGATAAATATTGGCCAGGACACCGAGGAGATCTCCCCTGCTCTTCTTCGAAATAGTGGCGTGGGATTCTTTTAATTCCACCCGGAGGAAGGGCAGACGGAGTCTCGGTTTAACGTCTCATCCGAAAGACGGCACCTCTGACAGTGCAGCACTCCCTCAGCACTGCACTGGGAGCGTCGGCCTAGATCTTGTGCTCAAGTGGTCTGGACAGGGCAGGTAGAGAGAAAGTGTTCCCATTGGCGGAAGGGCCGAGAACCAGAGGACACCGATTTAAGGTGATTGGCAAAAGAACCAAAGGCGACGTTAAGAAAAAAACTTTTTTTACGCAGCGAGTGGTTAAGATCTGGAATCCACTGCCTGAAAGGGTGGTGGAGGCAGACTCAATCTTCTCTTTCAAAAGGGAGTTGAATAAGTATCTGAAGAAAAATAAATTGCAGGGCTACGGAGGAAAGGGCAGGGGAGTGGGACTAGCGGAGAGTTGGCACAGGCTTGACGGGCTAAATGGTCTTCTTTCGTGTTGTAACCATTCTATGAGTCTAAGTCTCTGGAGTGGTAATTCAACCCACAACCTAGACTTTTAATATATGCCTATCTGCGCCATTTATGGTCCTTTTTTCCCCCCTCTCCGTCCTCCTCTGAACTTGCCCTTTGATTCCCCCAGGGGATGCCCATGCTAGTTCCAGCACGGATCCGTTTCGGCGCGGGAAGGAAAAAAATTTGCCCAGTTTCTGGATCCCGTCACTCACCCCTGAGGCCAAGGCGTCTACCATAAGAAAACCGGTAAGATTCTCCAAGGCAGTTGATTCTATTTTGGTGCTCTTCCTGTCCGCCCCTTTTAAAAAATTCCTCCCGTTTCAAATGACACCTGCACGCCCTGGTCCTATAATCCTCCACCCTCGCTTCACCTGAAGACTACACTTGGCCTTTACTCCCCGGGTGCAGCGGCAAAGAAGATCGGCGAGTTACTTAGAAAATGGAGGAATTTAGGGGAACGTTTTGATTCACGACTTTCGACGGACACTCTTCTCTTCGGCTCCCCCCCCCCCCCACTCGTACTTTCTCGCTGAGATGCAGTACCGCTGGCACTGGGGTGGGGCCTCTGCTGCCGAGATCATTCCTGCAGGAGTCACTGGATAGCAGATGTCAGGAGAGACGGGGCTTTGGGACATGATGCCCATCAAAGTTGTACAGTCAGCTCACCCTCGCTGTCTAGGCGCACGGGTGAAGAGCAATCATTTGTGCGAGCTAGTAGAGGGCTGCTGATGTCTGTGGAACCGTAATCTGAGCAAGAGTCAGTGCCTTGAAGAAAGGAGGGGAGAAATTTGGAGGAGAGAGGGCTACACGAGAAAGAAAAGTGATGGATTCTGTCCTTTTATTTAATTTTATTTTATATTATTTACAGCTAAATAGGAAACATGATAATTTGGGAAACAGATCAGTGGAGTTGGTTGGAGCAGCGGTGTTTCTCTGTGGTACAGTGCCCCCACTGGTGGGCAGCTGTAATTACAGCGTGACATGTTGACATATGAAATTTCCTTTGTAAACATGGAAAGTTAATAATGGGAAACCTTGATTCAAGTACAACAACAGGAAGTAAGGCCAGGAAATGCGTGTGAACGCAAGACTTTTAATATATGTGTATAGATGGCAAGAACTTTGTACACCAGATCAGTCCCCTAGTGTACTCCTTCAACAGCATGTGTTTCGAAAAGGGTTGAAAGACTTGATTATAGGAAGCTTATGGCACGAAAGACAAGGCCGCAAAATGGCAGTGGTTTGCAGTCTGGGGGGAGGGAGATACAGCGGTACTAGTCCGATAGTGGAAGGTGTCAAAATGTTCTGGTTATAAGGTACAGTGTACAGGCCACACTGTTCTGTACCGCCGGAAAGCACGTACTGGTCTACTAGCACACTGTGTTCAGTTCTCGCCCGTCTGGTATTTCTTTCCCCTCCCCTCCTCTTCGGCAGCACTTACTTTTGCTGGGGAATGCTTCCAAGGGGGCCTACAGACCTCCAGCACCTCATCCAACTGGCATAAGAAGTAGGAGCAGGAGTAGGCCATACGGCCCCTCGGGCCTGCTCCGCCATTCAATAGGATCATGGCTGATCCGAATCTAGACTCATGTCCACTTCCCTGCCCTCTCCCCGTAACCCCTAATTTCCTTATCTGCTAGGAAACTTGTCTATCTCCATTTTAAATTTATTTAATGTTGCAGCTTCCGCAGCTCTCTGGGGTAGCAAATTCCATAGATTTACTACCCTCTGAGTGAAGAAGTTTCTCCTCATCTCAGTTTTGAAAGGGCAGCCCCTTATTCTTAGATTATGCCTCCTAGTTCTAGTCTCACCCATCAGTGGAAACATCCTCACCGCATCCACCCGATCAAGCCCCCTCACAATCTTATATGTTTCGATAAGATCGCCTCTCATTCTTCTGAACTCCAGTGAGTAGAGTCCCAACCTACTCAACCTTTCCTCATACGTCAACCCCCTCATCTCCGGAATCAACCGAGTGAACCTTCTCTGAACCGCCTCGAGAGCAAGTATATCTTTTCTTAAATATGGAAACCAAAACTGCACGCAGTATTCCAGGTGTGGCCTCACCAATACCCTGTATAACTGCAGCAAGACTTCCCTGTTTTTATACTCCATCCCCCTCGCAATAAAAGCCAAGATTCCATTGGCCTTCCTGATCACCTGCTGCACCTGCATACTAACTTTTTGTGTTTCATGCACCAGGACCCCCAGATCCCTTTGTACTGTAGCACTTTGCAGTTTCTCTCCATTTAGATAATAACTTGCTCTTTGATTTTTTTCTGCCAAAGTGCATAACCTCACACTTGCCAACATTATATTGCATCTGCCAAATCTCTGCCCACTCACTTAGCCTGTCTATGTCCTTTTGCAGGTTTTTTATGTCCTCCTCACTCACTGCTTTCCCTCCCATCTTTGTATCGTCGGCAAACTTGGATATGTTGCACTCGGTCCCTTCCTCCAAATCGTTAATATAGATTGTAAAGAGTTGGGGTCCCAGCACTGACCCCTGCGGAACACCACTAGTTACTGATTGCCAGCCCGAGAATGAACCATTTATCCCAACTCTTTGTTTTCTGTTAGATAGCCAATCTTCCACCCATGCCAGTATATTATCCCCAATCCTGTGATTTCTTATCTTGATCAGTAATCTTTTGTGTGGAACCTTGTCAAATGCCTTTTGGAAGTCCAAATACACTACATCCACTGGTTCCCCTTTATCCACCCTGTATGTTACATCCTCAAAGAATTTGAGCAAATTTGTCAAACATGACTTCCCCTTCATAAAACCATGCTGACTCTGTCCTATTAAATTATGTTTATCCAAATGCTCTGTTACTGTTTCCTTAATAATGGACTCCAACATTTTGCCAACCACAGATGTTAGGCTAACTGGTCTATAGTTTCCAGCTTTTTGTCTACTTCCCTTCTTAAATAAGGGTGTTACATTAGCAGTTTTCCAATCTGTCGGGACCTTTCCTGAGTCCAGGGAGTTCTAGAAAATAATCACCAATGCATCCACAATCCCTACCGCCACTTCTCTCAAGACCCAAGGATGTAGGCCATCAGGTCCGGGGCATTTATCCGCCTTAAGTCCCATTATTTTACTGAGTACCATCTCCTTAGTGATTTTAATCGTGTTTAGCTCCTCCCCCCCCCCCCCCCCCCCCCATTGCCCCCTGTTTGTCCAGTGTTGGGATATTTTTAGTGTCCTCTACTGTAAAGACTGATGCAAAATATTTGTTCAGCGTCTTTGCCATCTCCATGTTCCCCACCACTAGTTTCCCGGTCCCATCCTCTAAGGGACCAACGTTCACTTTAGCCACCCTTTTTCTTTTTATATAGCTGTAGAAACTCTTGCTATCTGTTTTTATATTTTTTGCTAGTTTACTTTCATAGTCTATCTTCCCTTTCTTAATTAATCTTTTAGTTATTGTTTGCTGGCTTTTAAATGCTTCCCAATCTTCTATCCTCCCACTAGATTTGGCTACTTTATATGCCCTTGTTTTCAGTCGGAAACTATCCTTTATTACTTTACTAAGCCACGGATGGCTGTCTTTTCTTTTATTCCCCTTTTTCCTCAGTGGAATATATTTATCTTGAAAGATGTTAAATATCTCCTTGAGTGTAGACCACTGCTCTTGTACCGTCTTACACTTTAATCTGTTTTCCCAGTCCACTTTAGTCAATTCTACTCTCATACCTTCATAGTCTCCTTTATTTAAGCTCAGTACGCTGGTTTGAGATCCAACTCTCTCATCCTCAAACTGAATTTGGAATTCAACCATATTATGGTCACTCATTCCAAGGGGATCCTTTACTCGGACATTTTTTATTAATCCTGTCTCATTACATAGGACCAGATCTAAGATTGCCTGCCCCCTGGTTGGTTCAGTTACATACTGCTCAAGGAACCTGTCCCTAATACACTCTGAACTCTTCCTCAAGGCTGCCATGCCCAATTTGATTAGCCCAGTCAATATGAAAGTTAAAATCCCCCATGATTATAGCTGTTCCCTTATTACAAGCCCCAACTATTTCCTGATTTATACTCCGACCAACAGAGTTGCAACTGTTAGGAGGCCTATAGACTACGCCCACTAGTGACTTTTTCCCCTTATTATTCCTTATCTCCACCCAAACTATTTCACTATCCTGATCCTTTGACCCAATATCATTTCTGACTATTGCCGTTCTTGTACGACACTAAGTTTTTGGCAGACTGTTCAACTGTGGCGGCATTGCTGCCAAGCCCGAACTTGGCCTTGCCCGGCATTTGCAACCATGCACTTTGCAGGAGGGGTGGCTGCATAACAACAATAACTTGTATTTATATAGCGCCTTTAACATAGTAAAACATCCCAAGCCGCTGCACAGGAGTATTTTAAGACAAAAAATTTGACACCGAGCCACATAAGGATAAATTAGGGCAGGTGACCTAAAGCTTGGTCAAAGAGGTAGGTTTTAAGGAGCGTCTTAAAGGAGGAGAGAGAGGTAGAGAGGCGGAGAGGTTTAGGGAGGGAATTCCAGAGCTTAGGGCCCAGGCAGCTGAAGGCACGGCCACCAATGGTGGAGCGATTATAATCAGGGATGCTCAAGAGGGCAGAATTAGAGGAGTGCAGATATCTCGGGGGGGGGGGGGTTGTGGGGCTGGAGGAGATTACAGAGATAGGGAGGGGGCGAGGCCATGGAGGGATTTGAAAACAAGGATGAGAATTTTGAAATCGAGGTGCTGCTTAACCGGGAGCCAATGTAGGTCAGCGAGCACAGGGGGTGATGGGCGAACAGGACTTGGTGCGAGTTAGGACACGGGCAGCCGAGTTTTAGATGACCTCACGTTTATGTAGGGTGGAATGTGGGAGGCCAGCCAGGAGTGTGTTGGAATAGGCAAGTCTAGAGGTAACAAAGGCATGGATGAGGGTTTCAGCAGCGGATGAGCTGAGGCAGGGGCGGAGACGGGCGATGTTACGGAGGTGGAAGTAGGCGGTCTTAGTTATGCTGCGGATATGTGGTCGGAAGCTCATTTCAGGGTCAAATATGACACCAAGGTTGTGAACAGTGTGGTTCAGCCTCAGACAGATGTTTGGAGTCAGTGGCTAGGGAACGGAGTTTGTGGCGGGGACCGAAAATAATGGCTTCAGTCTTCCAAATATTTAATTAGAGAAAATTTATCCTCATCGGTCAAGTCGTCTGACAATTTAGAGACCGTGGAGGGGTCGAGAGAAGCGGTGGTGAGGTAGAGCTAGGTCTCAGTGTACATGTGGAAACTGACGCTGTGTTTTCAGATGATGTCGCCAAGGGACAGCATGTAGATGAGAAATAGGAGGGGGCCAAGGATAGATCCTTGGGGGACCCTAGAGGTAACGATGCGGGAGCGGGAAGAGAAGCTGTTGCAGGTGATTCTCTGGCTCCGATTAGATAGATAAGAATGGAACCAGGCGAGTACAGGCCCACCCAGCTGGACGACGGTGGAGAGGCTTTGGAGAAGGATGGAGTGGTCAATTGTGTCAAAGGCTACAGACAAGTCAAGAAGGACGAGGAGGGATAGTTTACCTTTGTCACAGTCGCAAAGGATGTCATTTGTGACTTTGATGAGAGCCGTTTCGGTACTGTGGCAAGGGCGGAAACCTGATTGGAGGGATTCAAGCATGGAGTTGCGGGAAAGATGGGCACGGATTTGGGAGGCGACAACACGTTCAAGGACTTAGGAGAGGAAAGGGAGGTTGGTTTTGGGGCAGTAGTTTGCAAGGATAGTGGGGCCAGGGGTTGGTTTTTTGAGGAGAGGGGAGATGACGGCAGATTTGAGGGAGAGGGGGACAGTACCTGAGGAGAGAGAACCATTAACAATGTCAGTCAGAAAAGGAAGTTGGGTGGTCAGCAGTTTGGTGTGAATAGGGTCGAGGGAGCAGGAAGTGGGTCTCATGGACAAGATGAACGCAGAAAGATCATGAGGGGAAATTGGAGAGAAACTGGAGAAAGATGTGAGTTCAGGGCTAGGCCAGGGGAGGAACCTTAGAGGAAGTTTGGCCTGGTGGGCTAGGGGAAGGAAGGGAAGTGGCAGAGGCAGCTGAACGGATGGTCTCAATCATAGAGACAAAGAAATCCATGAGCTCCTCGCACTTGTTGTCGGAGGTGAGGGTGGAGGAGACGGGAGAGGGGTTTAAGAAGATGGTTAGCAGTGGAGAATAGAAGCCGGGGTTTATCTTTGCATTCCAGAATGATTCTGGAATAGTGGCAGACGAGAGCAGGACCCGATGATGCTTTATTTGATCCAGCCATATCTGGCGGTGAATGGCTAAACCAGTTGTCCACTGTATCTGTTCAAGTCTATGGACTTAAGGGAGCAAAGATTAGGGCCGTACTGGGGGGGAACGGCCAGGGTGAGAGAGAGTGGTTGTTTTAATAGGGACTAGGGCATCAAAGGTGGTGGTGAGGGTGTGGCTGAGCAGACCGGTAGCTGCAGAAATGTCGTGGTGAATGGAGGGCCAAAGGCTGGACAGTTGGGATTTCATTAAGTGCAGTAAACGATAAGGGTCGAAGGACCCCTGGTTGATCCTTTACTTATCCTGTAACACAGCCCTGGCTGAGGTCAGCATAGACTGACCCCGAGGCGAGAGAGTGCTACCCACTGAGCTGTGGCCGACGCAAGTGAACCCGGGCCGTATTGCTGAGGTACAATAATACCTTGCGCACGTCAAAGGAATGACTGCCACTGTCAAACAGCCACTGGAGGCTTACTGACTGGTGCAGTCCAGGTTTAAGAGAAAGACTTGCATTTATATAGCACCTTTCACGACCTCAGGACGTCTCAAAGCGCTTTACAGCCAATGAAGTACTTTTTTGAAGTGTAGTCACTGTTGTAATGTAGGAAACGCGGCAGCCAATTTTCGCACAGCAAGCTCCCACAAACAGCATTGTGATCATGACCAGATAATGTGTTTTAGTCATGTAGGTTGAGGGATAAATATTGGCCTCAGGACAACGGGGAGAACTCCCCCTGCTCTTCGAAATAGTGCCGCGGGATCTTTTACGTCCACCTGAGAGAGCAGACGGGGCCTCGTTTAACATCTCATCTGAAAGACAGGATTGTGAGAATGTACAGTACACTGTCCCAGAGGGTCATAAACTCAGTTTGAATCGAGGTGTTTAAAAGTGAAATAGATACGTTGGGGCATACGGAGAGAGGGCGGGGGAATTGGGATTAACGAGAGGGAGCTGCCGTGGCTAATAAAATGGCGGAGCAGACTCAATGGGCCAAATCGCCTACTCCTGTCCCTGTATCGCTGAATTGTAAAGCTGCCTTTTCCCCTCTGGCAGGATAAGACCGTCTACTGCCCTATGAGCGGGAGGCCCCTGAAGATGAAAGACCTGATCCCTGTGAACTTCATGCCAGTCGATGATAAGCTGGAGCGCGTGCAGCTAATTACAAAGCAGGAGCGCTACGTCTGTGCCGTGAGCCGGGACGTACTGGGAAACTCGGTGCCGTGTGCTGTACTGCGACCGTCGTAAGTGAGACGTGAACTTCCGCCTCCCCTCCACCCCCCCACCTCGTTCCTGGGTCCATGGCCTCGCCCCCTCCCTATCTCTGTGACATATTCCAGCCCTACAACCACCCCCCCCCCCCAAGATCTCTGCGTTCCTCCAATTCTGGCCTCTTGCGCATCCCCGATTATCGTTGTTTCATCATTGCCTTCAGCCGCCTAGGCCCTGACCTCTGGAACTCCCTCCCTAAACCTCTCCGCCTCTCCTCCTTTAAGACGCTCCTTAAAACCTACCTCTTTCATCAAGCTTTTGGTCACCTGTCCTAATATCTCCTTCTGTGGCTCGGTGTCAAATGTTGATTGAAGCGCCTTGGGACGTTTTACTATGTTGAAGGCGCTATGTAAATGCAAGTTGTTTCATATCCTTCGGCAGCTGGGCGAAGTTGGTTCTGGGAATTTACTGAGCTTGATTCAGGAACAGGAGGAGACCATTCAGCCTTCTCGAGGGCAATTAGGGATGGGCAATAAATGCTGGCCTTGCCAGCGACGCCCACGTCCCATGAACGAATAAAAAAAAAAAAATGGAGATACAGATCAGCCATTGAATGGCGGAATAGGCTCGAGGGGCTGAATGGCCTGCTCCTGAGATCAAACTCAGTACATTCCCAGAGCCAACAGGTGGCTCGCCCTCGCCCAGGGGTACTGGGATCAGCTGTAGCGCCCCTTACTGTCGTCCCAGCTCAGATCATCTAACTCAGCACAGACTCCGTTCCAACCTGGGAACTCCCGAGTCAAAGCTACTTATAATTTTAAATAAAAGCTGAAAATACTCAGCAGGTCAGGCAGCATCTGTGGAGAGAGAGAAACAGAGTTAACGTTTCAGGTCGACGACCAGTTCTGACGAAGGGGTCATCGACCAGACACGTTAACTCTGTTTCTCTCTCCACAGATGCTGCCCGACCGGCTGAGTATTTCCAACATTTTCTGTTTTTATTTCAGATTTCCAGCATCCGCAGTATTTTGCTTTTGCTTATCATTTTATTTCTGTTCCATCTTTCTCTTTCCCCGCCCCCTTACGTGAAACATTAACATCTGCTTTACACGCAGGCTGCAGGTGGAGGGCAGCCTACAGTAACAGAAGTGGGACAGTGTCGCCCACCATTGGGAGTCTTAGACATTCGTGCGGCTGTCTCGATTTATTGTGTCTTTTCTTTTTTAAAAACTGGTTTGCAGAGGGGCTGTGGTCACCATGGAGTGCGTGGAGAGACTGATTAAACACGACATGGTGGATCCGATCAATGAGGCAAAACTGACGGAGAAAGACATCATCCAGATTCAGAGGGTGAGCGCGAAAGTGTTGCACGTTCATCTGTATGCGTGTGCCTCGGGATTTCTGCAGCTTAACGCTGCGTTGAAGCTTAGGATCCCTACAAAAAAATGGAAAAGACCAACTGGTCCATCAAGCCTGCCCCACACTCACGATGCCTGGAACATCACGACTAGACATTTCCTCCACCCCTCCCTTCCAGCCATGCAATCTTCTAGGAGAGGCAAAAAAACACCCCAGGGCCAGTAAAGGGTAAAAAAAACTCAGGGAAAATTCCTCTCCAATTCCCTCAGGTGATCAAAACCCAGTCTCGGAGATCACAATGACAAACGTGTAAGTGAACTGTTAATCTACTTGCCTTCTACGAGAACCGGTCCAGCTCCCGATATAATTGCAGTAAGACGTCTTTACTCTTATTTGAGTCTAGGAGTAAAGATGTCTTCCTGCAATTATATAGGGCCCTGGTGAGACCACACCTGGAGTATTGTGTACAGTTTTGGTCTCCTTACCTAAGGAAGGATATACTTGCCATAGAGGGAGTGCAACGAAGGTTCACCAGACTGATTCCTGGGATGGGGGGATTGTCCTATGAGGAGAGATTGAGTAGACTAGGCCTATATTCTCTAGAGTTTAGAAGAATGAGAGGTGATCTCATTGAAACATACAAAATTCTTACAGGGCTTGACAGGGTAGATGCAGGGAGGATGTTTCCCCTGGCTGGGGAGTCTCAGAATCAGGGGTCGGCCATTTAGGACTGAGATGAGAAATGTCTTCACTCAGAGGGTGGTGAATCTTTGGAATTCTCTACCCCAGAGGGCTGTGGAGGCTCAGTCATTGAGTATATTCAAGACAGAGATCGATAGATTTTTGGATATTAAGGGAATCAAGGGATATGGGGATAGTGCAGGAAAGTGGAGATGAGGTCGAAGATCAGCCAAGATCTCATTGAATGTCGGAGCAGGCTCGAGGGGCCAAATGACTGACTCCTGCTCCTAATGTTCCCTCTTGAAGGCTTGCAGAGAGTCAGCACACACCGCACACGCTGGCAATGCATTCCAGAGGCTCTCGTGGCATAGAAAGGCAATTCGGCCCATCGTTCCTGTGCTGCCTCTGTGAAAGAGCGATCCAATTAGTCCCACTCCCATTAGAGCAGATGTTCTGAATGATCATTTTAATCCTGCGCTTAACCAGTAACCGAATCTGCCTCCCAAATGAGTGATGGTGTGGAGAGAGAACAGGAGGGTGGGACAGTGGCCTACAAGAAAAAGTATGGAGTGGATCTCACAGTAATGTCAGTGTGGCTGAGTTGGGAGCATGAAACATCGACTCCCTCCACCACCGGCACACCGTGGCTGCAGTGTGCTCCATCTACAAGATGCACTGCAGCAACTCGCCAAGGCTTCTTCGACAGCACCTCCCAAACCCGCGACCTCTTCCACCTAGAAGGACAAGGGCAGCTGACGCATGGGAGCACCACCAGCTGCAAATTCCTCTCCACACACCATCCCGACTTGGAAGTATATCGGCCGTTCCTTCATTGTCGCTGGGTCAAAATCCTGGAACTCCCTCCCTAACAGCACTGTGGGAGTACCTTCACCACACGGACTGCAGCGGTTCAAGAAGAGGCTCACCACCACCTTCTCAAGGGCAATTAGGGATGGGCAGTAAATGCCAGCCTTGCCAGCGAGGCCCACATCCCAGGAATGAATTTTAAAAAAATTGTTGCCTCTGAGTCAGAAGGTTGTGGGTTCATAGTCCCACTCCAGAGACTTGAGCACAAAAATCTAGGCTGACACTCCTAGTGCAGTGCTGAGGGAGTGCTGCACTGTCGGAGGTGCCGTTTTTCAGATCAGACGTTAAACCGAGGCCCCCATCTGCTTGCAGACGGACGTAAAAGATGCCACGGCACTATTTCGAAGAAGATCCATGAATTCTCTGGTGTCTTGGCCAACATTCCTCCCTCAACCAACATCACTAAAACAGATTAACCCATCATTGTGTGGGATAGGCTAGATAGACCAGCTGCTCTTTTCCTGTCTGACATTTTCGTAATCAGCATGTTGTTGTTTGTGGGATCTTTCTGTGTGCAAATTGGTTGCCGCATTTGCCTACAAAACTGCACGTCGAAAGTAATTCATTGGCTGTGAAGCGCTTTGAGATGTCCCGAGGACACGAAAGGTGCTATGTAAATGCAAGTTCTTTCTACTGGAGTTCCTTTGTCTTTATGAAGTTAAACACTGCTGAACGGTGAAGGGGAAAAGAGCGAGGGATTTTTGTCTGACGGCCGTTCTCACCCTTCTGTTGTTTTGTTGGATACAGGGCGGGACCGGATTCGCAGGATCCGGAGTGAAACTGGAAGCGAAGGAGTCGAGGCCGGTGATGCAGGCGTAACAGACGGTGGTTATCGGAGCTCATTGTCCATCAGGTGTCTGACCAAACAACAGGCTTAAACTTAAAAACAATTGGACATTCTCCAGTTTAAATCCCCATCACCAGCACTTGGTTAGTAGAACTGAAATCTGTTTTGTCTTTTTGGGCCCTTTCTATTCCAGACTCTCTCGTTTTGTTAATAGCTTGTATTAAATAAAATTATCGTCTTCACCACTCTCCTCTTCTATTGGTTAGTTATAGAAGCCAGTGAAGTGTGTATGAAGAGAAGAAGCTTACTCATAGAATGATACAGCACAGGAGGAGGCCATTCGGCCCATCGTGCCTGTGCCGGCTCTTTGAAACAGCTCTCCAATTAGTCCCACTCCATCCTGCTCTTTCCTCATTACCCTGCAAATTTTTCCTTTACAAGTATTTATCCAACTCCTTTTTGAAAGTTACTATTGAATCTGCTTCCACTCAGGCAGCGCATTCCAGGCAGCACGGTGGCATAGTGGTTAGCACTGTTGCCTCACAGCGCCAGAGACCCGGGTTCGAATCCGGCCTCGGGCGACTGTCTGTGTGGAGTTTGCACATTCTCCCCGTGTTTGCGTGGGTTTCCTCCGGGTGCTCCGGTTTCCTCCCACAGTCCAAAGATGTGCGGGTTAGGATGATTGGCTATGATAAATTGACCCTTAGTGTTAGGGGGATTAAATACGTGGGGTTACGGGGATCGGGTGGGATATGTGTCGGTGCAGGCTCGATGGGCCGAAATGGCCTCTATCTGCACTGTGGGGTTTCTGTGATCACAACTCCGTGTTTTAAAAAAAAAAAAAAAAAAAAAAAAATTCTCTTCCTCTCCCCTCTGGTTCGTTTGTCAATGACCTTAAATCTGTGTCCTCTGCTTACTGACCCTCCTGCCAGTGGAAACAGTTTCTCCTTATTTACTCGATCAAAACCCTTCATAATTTTGAATACCTCTATTAAATCTCCCCCTTAATCTCCTCTGCTCCAAGGAGAACAATCCCAGCATCTCCAGCCTTTCCCCATAACTGAAGTCGCTCATCCCTGGCTCCGATGGCTCAGGAGACGCTGTGTCGCCCATGTCACGCTGGCCAGAAGGTGCCAGGTTTGATCTCGCCCATGTTAGCAGTTGTTGCACAAGAATTGGCCTCAGTCGCTGAGTTAGGCAGGGGGAGGGGAAAAAATCAGCCAAGGTTCCAAATTTTGATCACTATCCAGAGACTTTTACTAGAAAGTGGGCATCTGAACAGGATGCGAGGGCAAGATTAGGCTCCGCTGTGAGGCCCTCCCCAGTCAAATAGCCTTCTGACGCTTGCTGTCCAGGCTCGTGTTTGCATGGCCATTTTTGGTGTGTGAAATCGGGCGGGGGCGGGGGGGGGGGGGGGTGGGCACAGCCCCGTATCCCGAACAATCGGTGCCTTCTGAAAAGGAAGGGGAAATTGGCAAGAAAAAGTCCTTTTTAAATACTATAAAGCCCTCTCCCCATTTTCTCTCGAGCTCATAAAAGGCACTGACTCTTTCTGGGATGTAGTGCCAGCAGCATTCTTGAAACCCTTGTCCTTTTCTATGCGTTGCATGTGAGTGCCGACAGGCAATTTGACTATGGGGAGTATCACATCCGAGCCTCATCTTGTTCTTGCCTGCTGTGCCCACACGTGCAGCTTCCATCCACTTGATATTTCTGCATGATATGATTTGACACCGCGCCCCCACCCCCCGAACTTAACCCAGGGACGTGGAGACTGAGCGATTGTGGTGCTCATGTCACAGCCCCAGTGGAGACTGCCTAACACCACTGTAGATCAGGAATTGAACGCGTGCGTTTCTGCTCCTTCATGACGGAGGTGCCGTCTTGTGGATGAGATGTTAAATCAAGGCGCAGTCTGCCCTCGCGGGTGGATGTAAAAGATCCCACGGCCATTATTTCGAAGAAGAGCAAGGGAGTCCTGGGCCAATATTTATCCCTCAGCCAACATCACTAAAAAACAGATGATCTGGTCATTTTTCACATTGCTGTTTGTGGGAGCTGCTTGTGTGAAAATTGGTTGCTCCGTTTCCCACATTACAACAGTGACCAACTTCAATTGTACTTCTTTGGCTGTAAAGCACTTTGGGTTGTCCTGAGGTAGTGAAAGGTGTTATATAAATGCAAGTTCTTTATTTTCAGATGGGAATATTGTCTTCCTATGACATTGCTATCAAGTCACTCTTGGTAGCAGAGGTCAGGGGGCTGGGAGGTGTGGATGAAGCAATTTTGGGCAAGTTTCTGCAGTGCAGTTAAGGTGTAAAAACTCCTTATTACTTAACTGGACCTACCACATAAATACTGTGGCAACACTAGCAGGTCAGAGGCTGGGTATTCTGCGGCGAGTGTCTCACCTCCTGACTCCCCAAAGCCTGTCCACCATCTACAAGGCACAAGTCAGGAGTGTGATGGAATACTCTCCACTTGCCTGGATGAGTGCAGCTCGACACCATCCAGGACAAAGCAGCCCACTTGATTGACACCCCATCCACCACCTTAAACATTCACTCCCTCCACCACCGGCGCAGTGTGGGCCATCTACAAGATGCACTGCAGCAACTCGCCAAGGTTAATTCGGCAGCACCTCCCAAACCCACGACCTCTTCCACCTAGAAGGACAAGGGCAGGAGGCGCATGAGAACACCACCACCTCCAAGTTCCCCTCCAAATCACACACCATCCTGACTTAGAAGTATATCGCCGATCCTTCGTCACTGGGTCAAAATCCTGGAACTCCCTCCCTAACAGCACTGTGGAAGCACCTTCACCTCACGGACTGCAGCGGTTCAAGGCGGCTCACCACCACCACCTTCGAGGGCAATTAGGGATGGGCAATAAATGCCAGCCTTGCCAGCAACACCCACATCCCATAAACAAATATTTAAAAAGTGTTACGGGAGGGGGGGGGGCCGGAAAGAGGGGGTACGGCAATCAGTGTGCCAATATCCTGTATATCAATGTGATTATCACATAACATTTGTGGGGAGGGGAAAAGGTACAAAGATTATTTTGAAAAAAGGACAGAATACAGAAAAGTTCTTATTTTAATAAACAATTTATTGACAAACTGAGTTTCTCGTCAAAGGCACAGAGATTGGTACTATAACACAGGGCGAGACGCTCTCTCCCCATGTTCATCAAGAGAATCCCAACAGTAATGAGTGAGATCATGCAAATTCAGTAATAAGCCTGTGGGGCTCAAACCAGTTTGGCATTGATGCGGACTCTGACTGGGGTACAGTTCCAAAGGTGCAGACTGCCACAATTCACGTGAACTTTGTCAGCAAATATTCAGACGTCACCGAGCCCGACCCCCACTCCCACATGCACTTTCCAAGGGTCACAGTT
Source organism: Somniosus microcephalus (assembly GCF_052327205.1). Lineage (NCBI taxonomy): Eukaryota > Metazoa > Chordata > Chondrichthyes > Squaliformes > Somniosidae > Somniosus > Somniosus microcephalus. The sequence goes on along the minus strand of NC_141014.1, from coordinate 31,849,594 downwards.
TAGTGGGCAGGAGCAGTAATCCGGACTGATTTTCTACCCCCTTCCCAAGCCTAGGAAATTAGGTTGCCAACCTACCAGGATTGTCCAGGAATTAAAGAAACAAAACTCCTGGACACTCCTGTAAGCAGACCCAGGAGATAAATCACAAGGGCATCTAAAAATACTTGTGTTTCTTTCATTTTCCTTTAACACTTTTGTTGAATTAGTTATAAAAATATTGGAAATGGGGGAGAAAAGGCCGTTTCACCAGACGGGGCAGTAGGAGGACATGTGATAAAGCCTCCAGGAAAACGTCCAACAGAGTTGGCAACCCTCCTCGGAAATGGGAGCGTGGTTATAGCCAACATTCAGCTCCGATCAACGGGGAGGAAACTGCAGGATCCAACCTGGGACCTTGCTGGCCTGCCGCGAGGTGAATTTATCTATAAACACGGACGGGAGCGTGGCCCCTTGATGGCAAGTGGATTTGTGTGTTCCCAGCACAGGGAGTCGACGGCGCAGGCGCCTCGGCTGCCATGCCGACGCACGGTCATTCAGAGGTTAGGGAAAGGTCGGTGGTGCTGCATCATCTCAAGTGGACCGCAAGCAGCGTCCGTGTTAGACAGGTCGCGGGGCATTGAGACAGGCTCGAGGGCTGAAGGGGCCCGTTGCCATGGAGCAATAAGCTGAAGGCCCTTCAAAGCAGTATTGAAACCTTGAGTTATGGGAATCTTAAACCTCCCACCTTCATCTATCTCGGTGCCCTTAAAATTGGAGCTACACCAGCAAGCACTTTGCCATAGAAAGGGTAGTGGAAATCTGGAACTCTAACCCCCCCCAAAAAGATTGTGGACACTGGGGGTCAATTGAAATGTTCAAGTCAGATCAATAGATTTTTGTTGGGCAAGGGAATATGGAACAAAGGCGGGTAAATGGGGTTGAGGTACAGATTAGCCACGATCTAATTGAATGGTGGAACAGGCGCGAGGGGATGAATGACCTACTCCTGTTCCACAATCAGCTGTGAATCAAGTGTTGGTTGGGGAGCGGTACATCGCACTTGCCTACTGCAGACTAGATTTAAAATGGACAAACTATAGTTGGTCAGGTAGAGTTTTGTTGCCTTGTAATTTGAATCCTAGCCTTGCCTGATATTAGTCAGTGCAGAATGGGGTGGGGCAAGAGTGCCGATATAAGGGAACAGGAGTCCCACTGCAAGTGCACAAACTATTCTGAGGGTGATTGACAGGGTAGATGCTGAGAGGCTGTTTTCCCCCTGGCTGGAGAATCTAGAATTGGGGGTCATAGTCTCAGGATAAGGGGTCGACCATTTAAGACTGGGATGAGGAGAAATTTCTTCATTCAGAGGGTTCTGAATCTTTGGAATTCTCTACCTCAGAGGGCTGTGAATGCTGAGTCTTTGAGTATATTCAAGGCTGAGATCGATAGATTTTTGGACTCTAGGGGAATCAAGGGATATGGGGATCGGGCAGGAAAGTGGAGTGGAGGTCGAAAATCTGCCATGTTCTTGTTGAATGACGGAGCAGGCTCGGAGGGACTGTATGACCACCTCCTGCTCCCAATACCTGGGGAAGTTGACTATCGCAGGTTCTGTGCTCAGTCAAGCCAGGAGGTGCTACTTTTTTAATTTTATTGCTACATGCTACTACGGTCTCTCGAGTTTACATGGTTCAGCACTCAAATACAAAAACAGTTAGGGCTGACCCTGACACTGGATGGATATTGCACATGTAATCCTAGTGTGGAATACTGCGTAAACAACAACTACTGCTTAATAGCACTTGGTCAATACTGCAGGTTGGAGGCGATTGATGGAAACGGGCTGTTGCATCACATGATTGTACCATGGGTGTCTGACTCCATTCGATCTTCATTAGAGGGGTAGGATGTTAGCAAAGCCTTGTTTTGGTGCGGGCAACCCTGGCACTAAAGCATACGGTGTCCACCAGCCTTTCGGGACTGGTGGGCACCGAAGGATATACAGGAAATCTCCCTTAACCGGCAAAATTCAGGAGTAGGTGCAGCTAAGTTTTACTGTATATTAGTGGCCGTGTAACCGGGGTTCCTGGATCTGTGGCCGTGTAACCGGGACTCCTGCACCTGTGGCCGTGTAAACGGGGCTCCTGCACCTGTGGCCGTGTACGGGGCTCTCGTAACTCTCTGTAATCCGGACTTTTTGATCAACCGGCACCACGCCGGTCCCGGATAAAAAAAAGTTTCCTGTATTGTGTTTCATCGATATGGAGAACGTCGTCATCATTTAACTTAGTTTTTACGGTTTTAGTCTGTTCGAACTATTTATTTTAAGAGGCGCTCATTTAAGGAAGCAGTTGTTGGGAATTAACTGTTTTGGTAGCATTGGGGGAACCCCCAGTGTTCAGACCACACAAGTGGTGCTGGGGAATGGAATGTTTCGCTCAGTGACTCAATCAGCGATGCCCATCTGGTAGAGTGTGGTTAGATGCAGAGTAAGGTTCGCGTTACACCATCCCAACAATGCACCTTACCCCCAAACTCAGATGCAACCACAAGTGAAGGATTCCTCTCCCCATCCTGCCACCCACCCCCCCATCCTGCCACTGCCCCCCCCCCCAAAAACAAATTTGGTGCGAGACCATCAAAACCGTCATCCCATAAATCTGGCTTCAACCGAAATCTAGTAAGTGGAAGAGAGGCACTGGGCCGTAAAAGGTTCTAGGATTAAGTACAGCTCCAATGGATGGGACAAAGACCATCGAGAGCTCTCCATTCAAAGAAATGAGTTTGAGTTCGGATATACAAAAATCCAGTACAGACAAGCCAAAATAAACGCCCCTCCCCAGAATATCGGAAGCTATGCAGCCTCTTACAGACAGCGAGGGAGGGCGAGTGGGAGGAGAGGCGTGCCGACTAAAGCTCATCGTGACTGACCATCATCTCTCCGTAATCGGTCACCACGCTCCCTACGAACCTGGTGTAGTTCTCCAAGAATTCTTCTCTTGACAGTTGGCCATCCTGACAGAGAAGCAAGACTTCAGGTTAGAAAAGGATGACTTCAGCAGCCACATCCTCTTTTTAAAAAAAATTGTCAAACGCCATATGAATAGTTGAGGAAAAAAAAATTATACAACCGATTCTCAGTAAACATATTGCAACAGCTGTTTAGAATGGTCTAAGTGAGGTCCATGTGGTACGAATGACTGTATTGGAGTGTTTCGGTGTGTTCCCCTTCGAAGGCCTGTTGCTGGGATGTGGTTTATCAGGCCTGGTTGCACCTGGCACAAGAGGCCATTGTGCGTGTGTGTGTGCGTAGCGGCTCTCCACAGACCGCTCGACTATGTAGCTTGTTGCCATGACGCTAGGTCGTGTTCTCGCCCGATATTCAGACCAGCGAGGGGGTGGAAGGGGAGGGAAGGTTTACTGGATCGGGAACCCAGGCCGACCTCTCCCTATGCTGACACGATGGTCACAGAGATCAGTGGTAGCGGCCCCATTACTGCCGAGATCAGCTAGCTTCAGCCCGGGCGGAGCAGCGATCCCGGGACCCCGTGGCTGCACACAGCTCAGTATCACAGTGGGGTCCATGAAGCTAGATGGATTTTCATTGTAATCAGCTAAATATTATCTAATTCAGATGAAAAGGGTGGCACTGAGACAAGAAGTGCGTTCCACGCTCTGGATTTCTCCAGATAATTAAGGCCCAGGGTCCGGAGCCATCAAGTGAAGGACAGGCACCTTGGACTAGGGGAAGGGGTTATAAAGCCCATGCCACCTTTATACACCTCAGCGGCCAATTCCAGAGCAACATCGCCCAGGTCACACGTTTCAGTATATTCAGGTGGGTTTTTCCATTGACGGACCCTCCTTTGCAGGAATGGCA
>NC_141014.1:31138205-31220705 GCF_052327205.1 Somniosus microcephalus | reverse complement strand
TGCGTTCTCGCTCAAACCAATAGGAAGCCGAGGTGTGGCCTTTTCCCCAGAATGTGAAGGGTCTTTGAAGTGTGTTAACTTTCTCCCCTCGTCTCCTTTGTTTGATGAGAACCTGGTACTTTTCCCACGTGGCCATACTTCTTTTATCAGCACAGTTAAGATTTGGCAAAGCTGTTCGACTGTGGAGGTATCACAGCCAATGTTCTCTGTAAGCTGTGCCTTGTTCTGCACGGCCTGTTTCTTTTACTGCGCTGTCCATTTAAATTTCTGCGCGTGCGCGGTACGATGGAAAAGCCGGCGAGTGGCCTGCACGGGGCCTTTCCCATTACTGCGCGGCTGCGTAGCTTAGAGGGGACATTGATCACAGCCCACCCTGAACCTCTTCTCACCTGATGCCCGCACACTTTCCAGCAGCGAGCAGGAGCACTGGCTGATTTTCTCCCCCCACCCCCCCAATCCCTAACCCAGGATTGCAGTTTTAGCCCCACCGACTGGCATGGAACCAGGGTTGAGATCAACTTAACTACTGAGCACAGTATCGAATCTGCTTGTTACGGCTGAATTGTACACTGCCTTTACCAGCCGAAGCCGTCGAGGGAGCTGTGGATAACACACACTCTGTTCCTCCCACCCATCCCACCACAGTGATTTCCCTCCGGACACCTGTTCTGTTTCTGATTAATGAGGCTGAACAGCCCTATGCTCCGTGCTGTGCATACATACACCTCATCAGCAGCTAGTACATCATTAGTAAGCTGCTGTCTGATCCCCACACACCCTTCAGGCTCTCCTACGTCTTCCAGATGTGGAAAAAGGAAGCTCTGACGGTGCCTTTGCACATCCTATTGCCATCTTGGCCCACGCGCACCGAGGAACAGAAGAACAATGCCCGTCCCTCAACTCTATCCCATTAACTCTTTCCTTTGCTTCTAATTCTCCACACAAAGAAACATGTCTTCCACTTCAAGAAGTAGAAAAAGTTATTGAAAAGCACCTATTCAGGCCCAAACCCACCTGTCTCGCCTACTGATGACCTCTATTCACATCCCAGCCAGTGCATTCTCTTTGTGTTCTCAATTACTAAAATGACACCAAGTAATTGCGATTTATTTCTGCGTCAATCTAAATCGCAGTCCTGCCTGACTCTGACTGACGTCGTATGAAGGATGGAAGCAGGCAGGTCACATTTTGTGGTGCGTCTGCATTCTAGGGCAGGGGGTGTCCAACCTGTGGGGTCCTCCGGCGGCTCAGTCCTGTCGGAGCTTACCTCCGTTTGTTTGTCCTGTGTGAACTTTGTGGCCTTGAAGGTTTGGAAAAGGGCTGTTGTATTTTTTTTTAAGCACTCCTTGCTGGATAATTCCTAAATCGAAACGTCAAGACCTGTTGGTATCGGCAACGTGCGAGATATCTGCAAATGAATGGGAACAGGGATTCAGACTCTGTGTGGCCCCCGAGGCTCCCTGGTAGGCATCTGTGCAATCCACCAACATGTAGGCTTGGAGACTTCTGTTCCAGGGGATTGTTTCTGCTGCTGGTGGGGTGTGATTGTTGACTCAAAGACTTGTATCGATGTCAAGTGACTGGAAGAGATTGGGATTTGAATTTGCTGTCGGGGAAAAAAATGCAACGCAGATTGCTACTCATCAGCCGGAACACTGAGCTGTTGAGAATCTTAATTGGCTGGGTTTGGAGTAAAGAACTGGGTCTTGAGGGGAGGATTGGGAGATTGCAGGAAAATACACCAACCGCTAACTTATTTTGTGTTTTTTCTCCCTAGTTTTGTACGCAGTCCCTCTCCAGGACACCGACATCGTTAGAGCGAGGAATAAATTGCTCGCCGCTCAGTAAACAGAAGAGAGAGAGAGAACGAACAGTGTGTGTTTTCCACCTTACTTAAGAGGCTGGATTCCACAAGGGCTTGTCCAGACAGGGGTGGGAAAAGGGGGCAGATCTGATCCAGCCATCGTGGCTTCGGCAGCAGAGGGTGGGCAGGGCGGGGGGGATGTTTCTCGAGCCGGATCAATTCATCAAACGGAATTGTTTGCGCAGTCGCGCCTTGTTTTAATACTGAAACCCGGACACGGCAACACTCTGGCTCGATGTCGTGTTGGGGTTCACCACAGATGACCGGGGCAGAGGGGATTATTTCTGTCTAAACTGCACAGTATTCAATTAAATGAACACCGGACTATATCGGGTTGAAATGAGGTGCGATTGTATTATAAAATTCACTGACGAGTTGCATGAGGAGGATAGTGTTAGGGAGGGGCAAGTATTTTAAATGTCAATACTGTCTGTCTTCCCACCCCCCGCTGGCAAAAGATGAAGTGATTGTTACCCCACCTTGAATCTCCCCCATGCTTGGTGTCTTGCACCAATGTTAGGGGTTTCTATCGGGGAGGCAGGAGATTGATGTTTGCGGCTCAGCACCAATGTTAGGGGTTTCTATAGGGGAGGCAGGAGATTGATGTTTGGGGCTCAGCACCAATGTTAGGGGTTTCTATCGGGGAGGCAGGAGATTGATGTTTGCGGCTCAGCACCAATGTTAGGGGTTTCTATCGGGGAGGCAGGAGATTGATGTTTGGGGCTCAGCACCAATGTTAGGGGTTTCTATAGGGGAGGCAGGAGATTGATGTTTGGGGCTCAGCACCAATGTTAGGGGTTTCTATAGGGGAGGCAGGAGATTGATGTTTGCGGCTCAGCACCAATGTTAGGGGTTTCTATAGGGGAGGCAGGAGATTGCTGTTTGGGGCTCAGCCGGAGAAGCGCAGTCTGATTAAACAACTACTGCTCCAAAACATGCACGCGACTAACTTTCCCCAGCTTGGGCAACTAGATCGGCAGCTTGGCGCAGTTGGTAGCACACGCTCACCTCCTTAAGTCAGAAGGTCGTGCGTTCAAGCCCGTCTCCAGAACTTGAACGCATAATCTAGACTGAGAGTCCAGTGCTGAGGGAGTGCTGTACTGTTGGAGGTGCCGTTTTTCAGGCGAGACATCAAATTGAGGTTGGGCGTTAAATATCCCATTCAAAGATCAGGATTGTCTCCCTCCAACTGCACCATCTAAAAACATTAACTAACTGGTTATTCATCTCATTTGCTATTTGTGAGACTTTTGTGAGCAAGCTAACTGCTTTGCCTACACAAGTGATTGAATTACTTTTGAAGTCCATTGTGTGAAGCACTCTGGGTCCTCGCCGAGAGCTGTAAGTTTGTTCCTTTTGTCTGAGCTGCTCCCTGATTCACTGTAACCATCGCTCGGATACAAGAGGGGACCCAACCTGGTGGGCATTCAATGACAAAGATATCTCTCTCGAAGTAGATTAGTGATTATCCATACTGAATACGCTGCCCATCTCCTCTTTTTCTTCCCCCCCCCCCCCCCCCACTCCCTGACATTATTCTCCTGCATTAAGAAGGCACGTAATTATTTAAGAATTGTCATGGAGATTCTGTTACTGTCTGTCACGCGGAAGGAACATGCAACAGGCACTGATCGCAATGTAAGCAGGCGCCTTTAAATTTATTTTTTTAAAAGAAGCTCAAAACCGCCTCTTTACCCCGGTGACTGTTTCTGACTAACTTGGGCAATTTGTGTGTGGATGCATCAGCCACAATATAAACCGTGGCGACCAGCAGTATCGGGGGAGCCCGAATGGCGAGGGTAGTGATTATACTGAATGCTGCCTTCAGGTGAGCACTGGGAGGGATCTTTTTATATAGCTCTGACGCCGATTGAAGGCTGCGTTATTTGGAGTGCTGCATCTTGTACTCTCTGTCTCTGTGCCTTGGTGATTTGCCATTGGTGGTGCCTGCACAATACTCCCGGTGCTGGCATTCGACAGGGTAAAGGATGCAGCAGGCCCTGGGCTTGAATTTATTTTAGACCCCGTCACCAAAGCCGGAGGAAGAGCGCGTGTCTCCAAACCCTGTTGGAAGACCAAAAGGCCCACACCCCCGAGTCAGCAACAAATGGGTAGAGCTGTGGTCATTGGCATCCACGCGGGCAGCACTCTATATCAACAACGCAACAACTACGACTGCAGCGTCGCACGGCTTTCACAGCAGTCTACCGGTACTGTCCTTTGCTACTGTGGCAGTGAATGACCATGACCCTGACTCTCGGGCTCTGACCATTACCAACAGGGAACGCGGGACGCCGATGGTGCTCCTCCTCTTGAGCGAGATTAAACAGTTGATGGACAGAGGCCGAATTGTGGGCCTGAAGATGCATCCACCGTAAACTCAAATGCTGGTTTAGGAGGAAGACGGGGGGAGGGGGTGGGAAACTAGGCTGGGCTGGGAGCCCACTGTTCAGGTGCCTCAGCGCGATGGCACCTTCTCATTCTGTCACAAAAGCGGGCGAGTGTAGGCAGACAGAGATGGCAGACGGTGCCCACACTGGGCAGTGCTCAGTTGAATGCAATGTCGGGCTCAGCAAATGGCACCCAATCTGAGAAAGAGCAACACAAAGCTGGTGACGGGTTTTAAGAGGTGTTTTTTTTTAATAACTGGCTTAAACAAATTCAGAACAACTTCTATTTTTTCAGTTTTGCAGCAGTTTAAAAGCAAAAAGGTGTAAAAAAAAAAAATGACATCGTTGTTGTACTGTGCAGTCCTTTCATACGTGAGTTAATTTAAACACTTGTGTCTTGTCTGATTCACGTGATTCATTTTGTCAGTGTTTAGTGGTACAGACGTGGAGTGTGCCAGTGTACAGAACTTTTTGATATTAAATTTTGAAAAAATGTCACTGCCTGTGTGTGCGTCTGTGTTTTTCTTTTGTTTTTAAACCAAAAAAGGTTTATTCTCTCTTGCCATTTAGGGGAGTTCCCCTCCTCCCCGTGACTGGATAACTAATTTATATCTCTTAATAATTGGGTCACGTATGGGTAACTTTCATCTGTTAAATTTTGCTCTTTCCTCCCTCTCCCCATGTTATTATCCGTACTTGTAATTAATTAGAAGTAATTATTAATCCCTTAATGGGATTATGCCCCTTTCTTTTACTTTCTTCTTCATCCCAGCTCTAGTGGGTAAGTTTTTTTAAATCTGGCAATAGCCACCAGTGATCCCTTCAATTTTTTTGAGCTGCGCCACCCCTTTAAGAGGCTGCGCAGCCCATTGAAAATACCGCGCCTGCGTGGTTTTTCCAACTTAAAAGCCGGCTGCGCTGGAGCTGCAGCGTGCTACGTGACCACGCAGCTTAAAGGGAATGCTGAGGGCCGCCCTCATCCTGGCAGTGTGAGCGCAATTCTGTATCTGTTAATGGGCTGTGTGTGGGTAATCTGTACCCATTAATGGGCTGCTTCTGTTCCCTCTGTTCTCCCTCAATACCCCTTCCACATGTGTGTGTACAGGTTATATTGGTAAGTATGTTGTAATGGTTTCTCTGACTCACTCCAGTAAAACTACATGGAAAGAGGCCATTCAATCCAACCACTTCGTGTCGGCGTTTACCCTCCCCGGCAGCAGATTATGCAGGCGGTCTCTTCTCACTTTGCCGTTATGGAGAGAGGTCAATTCCTCCTCCTCTTCTGGTTCTGCTACCACTTGCCAAAATACATTGATCTAATTTGTGGACCAGTCCCAGGAAAAGAAAAGCTGCCGGATTGGCATAAAAACCCAACTGGTTCACTCATGCCACACGGCGTGTGGCACTGGTCTGCGTGGCGTGAGACTCCTAATGCCCTCTTACTAGCATGCCATTCAGTTGTCTTGGGGAAACGAGACACTATGCAGCCTTGGCATGTGTTGCCCACATCCTGAATAAATATATTCCACTTGGGCAAGTTACCAGATAGTGTCAACCACCCGTGGAATTCTACCCCATCTATGGAGCCGGTGCCTTCAACAGAATCCAACGGGTGGATGTAATGGAGCCCCGTGGCACTATTTTGAGGAAAGAAATATTTTAATCATTTCCTGAATATTAAGGTGGTTCAACAGACTTGGGCAGGGTCTCTCATTACCGTGTTGTCTTTATTTTTAATTAAAAAGCCCTCCGTCCTTCCTGGGTTCATCACCAAACTTCAAACGTAACCGCATCGCTCACCCTGTAACGCGGTTATGAGGGTCACCAGCAAATGCAGCGTTGAGTCAGCCTGACAGCAAAGCAATCCATCTTTCCACTGAGACGTTAAACCGAGGTCCCGTTGTTGCCCTCTCGGGTGGATGTAACGGAGCCCCGTGGCACTATTTTGAGGAAGAGCAGGGGAGTTCACTCCGGTGGCCTGGCCAATGTTTATCCCTCAACCAGCATCGCAAAAAAAAAACATTATCTGCTCACTATCCTATTGCTGTGCGGAGGATCTTGCTGTGCGCAAATTGGCTGCAGCTTTTCCTACATTACAACGGTGACTACACTGCATTGTACGTCATTGGCTATGAAGCGCTTTGGGCCATCCGGAGCACGGGAAAGGTGCGATACAAAGGCAAGATTTTTTTTCCCTCAATAGTTGACCCACAAGATGCAACATGGCAAGAAGTTAATCGGTTAAGAAATCCTTTACGGAACTCAAGCTGAAACTCCGGGTGGGCAAGCTCATGGTGGCAGTCGAGGGGATTCTGGGTATCTTGTCCATCAGTTTAGAGGAGACTTTCCGCCGGAAGGTCGACAGCGCCCCACTGGTTGCCATCTCCCGGTAAAGCAAATTGAACACGCCCACCGTCTCCTCGTAGCTGTCCCTGGCCGAAATCTCGAAGAAAGGGCACTTCAGCGCCCGGGCGATGCCGTTGCCCTCCTCCGTGGTCACCATCCGGTCGTACTGGAGGTCCTTCTTGTTCGCCACAATCACCACTGGGGGCGGCGCGTCGCTGTGACCCCGCTTCAAGCCGGAGTGGACGTGGCTGATCAAGAAGCGCAGTCTGAGGACCTCGTCGAAGCTGCACCGATCCGTCACGGAGTAGGCAATGATGAAGCCCTCAGCCCACTTGATCTTTTCTTCAATTAACATCGCATCTTCTTCCTTTTGCAAAAAAAAACCCAGTTATTCCTATTTTGTGTACTTTGAGAGAGATACAGTGGATGGGCCACATCGTCCGCAGGCCCGAGACGAGACTCCCAAAACAAGTGCTCTACCCGGAGCTCCGGCACGGCAAGAGCCCCAGGTGGGCAGAGGAAATGCTTCAAGGACACCCTCAAAGCCTCCTTGAAAAAGTGCAACATCCCCACCGACACCTGGGAATCCCTGGCCCAAGACCGCACAAAGTGGAGGAGAAGCATCCGGGAAGGCGCCAAACACCTCAAGTCTCTTCGCCGGGAGCAAGCGGAAGCCAAGCGCAGGCAGCGCAAGGAGTGCACGTCAACCCAAGCACCCCACCCACCCGCCCCTTCAACCACCGTCTGCCCCACCTGTGACAGAGACTGTAGGTCCCGCATTGGACTCATCAGTCACCTGAGAACTCATTTTTAATGTGGAAGCAAGTCATCCTCGGTTCCGAGGGACTGCCTAAGAAGAAGACAGTAGCACGGGGTGAGTATGGGTAGTAGATTATCTAGTCATTTATCGCATTGCTGTTTGTGGGAACTTGCTGTGCGCAAATTGGCCGCCGCGTTTCCTACATTACAACAGTGACTACACATCAAAAAAAGTACTTCGTTGGCTGTGAAGCACTTTGGGACGTCCCGAGATTGTGAAAGGCGTGATATAAGTGGCAAGTGTTTTTTTTATATAGTATCTCTCTGCCTGCTAATCAGTGACTGCTCTTCTAACTCCTGTTTCTGTAGTAAGTGACGTGTTCATAAAGACCTCACATGCTCTGATTGCGTTACCTGTCCTGCAGTATCGAGAACTTCAAACTGCACACATTCACCATCCACCGAGGACACGTGTCTGTATATTGTTTCTGTGAACGAGAGGAAACATTGATTACAGGTTAGACAATAACTTTTGGGTATCCCGATTTTAATCGCTCCACCATTGGCGGTCGTGCCTTCAGCTGGCTAGACCCTAAGCTCTGGAATTCCCTCCCTACCCCTCTCTCCTTTTTAAGATGTTCCTTAAAACCTACCTCTTTGACCAAGCTTTTGGTCACCTGTCCTAATATCTCCTTATGTGGCTCGGTGTCAAATTTTGTTTGATAACGCTCCTGTGAAGCTGTGTTTACTGTGTTAAAGGCGCTATATAAATGCAAGTTGTTGTTGTGGTGCGGGAGAGCTGATAAACAGCCAAATACTGAGGTGGGAGGGCAGGGCGAGCTGTATAACTTTATATGCCATTGCTCAGAGTCCGAGCCAGGCCTTGTGACTCACAGCGATGAGGTTGCTGAATACTCTCCATTGTTTGTAGGCATCTCCTGACTGCTGTGTTACTTTTCACTCCTGTCTGTGAAGCTTTTATCAGGTTTCATCATATCGGTGAGATATTGTAGCTGTCAATCTCTTGTCTCTCGCACGCTGGAACAGGCTGCACAGGGGAGTGAGACATTCCGGCTGTTATCGGTCTGTTTCACAGCAATAGACAGACTGTGCCTACGGGTGAGCTATTCTGGCTAGTGGCAGTCTTGCAGAGTGATGCGGAAAGTCCAATTAGGCTAGATTTCGAAGAAGAGCAGGGGAGTTCTCCCCGGTGTCCTGGGCCAATAGTTATCCCTCAACCAACATAACAAAAACAGATTATCTGGTCGTTATCACATTGCTGGTTGTGGGAGCTTGCTGTGCGCAAATTGGCTGCCACGTTTCCTACATTACAACAGTGACTCCACGCCAAAAGTACTTCATTGGTTGTAAAGCGTTTTGAGACATCCGGTGGCCATGAAAGGCGCTATAGAAATGCAGGTCTTTCTTTAGATGTTATAGGTGCTGTAGATCCCAACAGATAGAGAGAGGCACAAACGCCAGCGCTGACCTATGAATGCGGCACCATAAATACGACGCGCCTTGGCGCCAGACACGGTGCCGACATGCCCACCCGGTGCTGCCTGATGGGTCTTTGTCGGAAACTATTGTGTGCACACTCACCCAAAGTTGGATCGTACTCTCCGATGAATCTCTTAGTAATGAAGCGTACAGTGATTGCTGCAAAAGGAAAGGAGTGAGAGTTAGACGTGCTGCCGGAGGCTGTGCTGACTGACCTCGCCCTGTCTGCACCCGCCGCTCCCTATACTGGGCATCCTTTAAAGTTGAGCAAGAAAATCAGCTGTGATCTTATTGAATGGCAGAACAGGATTGAAGGGCTGAATGGCCTACTCCTATTACATTCTTCATTTCTGCAAGTGACAACAACTTGTATTTATATAGCGCCTTTAACGTAGTAAAACGTCCCAAGGCGCTGCACCGGAGTATTATAAGATGAAAACATTTGACACCGAGCCACAAAAGGAGAAATTAGGGCAGGTGACCAAAAGCTTGGTCAAAGAGGTAGGTTTGAAGGAGCGTCCTAAAGGAGGAGAGAGAGGTAGCGAGGCGAAGAGGTTTAGGGAGGGAATTCCAGAGCTTAGGGCCCAGACAACAGAAGGCACGGCGGCCAATGGTGGAGCGATTATAATTAGGGATGCTCAAGGGCAAAATTGGAGGAGCGCAGAGAATTCGGGGGAGTTGTGGGGCTGGAGGAGATTACAGAGATAGGGAGGGGCGAGGCCATGGAGAGGTTTGAATACAAGGATGAGAATTTTTTAATCGAGGCGCTGCTTAACCGGGAGCCAATGGAGGTCAGCAAGCACAGGAGGCCGGCCAGGAGTGCGTTGGAATAGTCAAGTCTAGAGGTAACAAAGGCATGGATGTCTGATGCTTCATAGAATTACATCGAATTTTTACAACACAAAAACAGGCCATTCGGCCCAACTGGTCTGTGCGGGTGTTTATGCTCCACACGAGCCTCCTCCCACCCACTCCTCTTCATCTCGCCCTATTAGCATATCCTTCTATTCCTTTCTCCCTCATGTACTTATCTAGATTCCCCTTAAATGCATCTATACTATTCACCTCAACCACTCCGTATGGCAGCGAGTTCCACATTCTCACCACTCCCCGGCCAAAGAAGTTTCTTCTGAATTCCCTGTTGGATTTATTAGTGACTATCTTATATTTATGGTTTTGGATTCCCTCACAGGTGGAAACATCTCTATGTCTATTAAACTCTCTCATAATTTTAAAGACCTCTGTCTGGCCCCCCCTCAGCCTTCCCTATTCTAGAGAAAAGAGCCCCAGCCTGTTCAGCCTTTCTTCAGCTGCATGTTATCATCATGGAAGTTTGAAGATGGACACGGCTTCAACAAACATTTCTAAATCCCCAGCAGCCCGCCAATTAAACATTGAAGGTGCAGTCTCGCCGCCTGTACATTTTTGTCTGGGTTTTGAAAAAAGCTCTTGGAACAGTTAACACCACTCTGTGAGTCTAATCAGCCAGGGTCCTTTGGCTATTTGACCAAGGGGGGAAGCGGGGTAATCGCAGCCAACCGAATCCTGTTTGTACCTAGTGTGCACAGGCCTGGTGTCCAGCAGGATTGGCAACCAGAGTCCAGGCTGATTTCCCCCCCCCCCCCCACCCTAAACTGGAGTTGCTGAGGCCGATCTGATCGCCCCCCCCTTACCGCTGTCCCTGACACGATCAGCACAGACTAGAGAGAGGACCTACAACTTATTGCGTCCTATATCGGGACTCGCTCTGCACTGTCTTGAGCGGCTGAGGGAAACTCAAAAGAAAAAACAATTTTTAAATATTTAATTGTCGAGGCTGGCGTTTATTGCCCATCTCTAGTTGCCCTGCGAAGGTGGTGCTCACTGAGTGGCTCGCTAGGCCACTCCAGAGGGCGGTTAAGAGTTAACCATGTTGGTGTGGGACTGGAGTCACATATAGGCCCAGGCTAATGTTCCCGTTCACTTTATTTTGGGTGCACATCCCATTCAAAATAGGCGGATTTTCCTACTGAAAAGCCGGCTACGCGGGAGGTCCAGCTGAAAGGGAACCTTGGCCCAGACCAGGGAAGGATTCCTTCCCTGAAGGACATCAGTGAACCGTTTGGGTTTTTACGACAACCCAACAGTCTCATCGTCACTTTTACTGGTACCAGATTTTTATTTCCACCTTTAAACTGAATTCAAATTCTCCAATTGCTGTGGTGTGGTTTGAACTCCCGTTCTCTGGCGTATTCAGCTCAGAACTCTGGATCACCAGTCCAGTCAGGTGACCACTACGCTACCGTACCCTACGTGTGTCTTTACCGTACAGTTATAATGGATCCCTGTTGGATCTCTATGGTAAACGGTTTACAATGTTTGGCTTTTCTTGTGTGCCCAGTGTGTGGGTTTGAACCTGTAGGCAATGTGTTTATGTATTTCAATTTAAAATTCTCATCCTTGTGTTCAAATCCCTCCATGGCCTCGCCCGATATCCCTATCTCTCTAACCTCCTACAACTCTCCCAGATCTCTGCGCTCCTCCAATTCTGGCCTCTTGAGCATCCCCGGTTTTAATCGCTCCACCATTGGCGGCCGAACTTTCACCCTGCCTAGGCCCTAAACTCTGGAATTCCCTCCCTGAACACCTCTGCCTCTCTCCTTTTTAAGAATCTCCTTAAACCCTATGCTCCTTGACCAAGCTTTTGGTCACCTGCCCTGATATCTCCTTATTTGGTTTGGTGTCAAATCTTTTTGAGACCGCTCCTGTGAAGCGCCAAGGGTCGTTTCACTACATTAAAGGCGCTATATAAATGCAAGTTGAACAGTTTGAAGCAGCCAGGTCCTGTGGTATCGGTTGCTGCTCCCCACCCCCTAATAAAAGGACACACGCTCTCCTCACAATTCCCACTGCTTTGTTGAAAAGAAATATGAGATGAAAGCTTCGAAGCAGGTCGTCAACCTGGTTTCATTCCCCCCCCCCTACTTAGACCTGAAACCAGGAACAAGGAGATAAATCACCTTTTCCAAAAGCCAGACAACAGGCAGGATGCGGTGTAGACAGGCATGGGAGCTTAGCAGTAGTTCCGATGTTTGCTTAGCTGCTGCTGCAAGTTAACTGAAAACTTTAATAACTAACCTCTCTGCAGAGGAATGAACTGGGCCGACAGAAAAGAGGGATAAAAAGGACTGGAAGTATACGATAAATTATCTGATGGGAGAAGCAAGGAATTGCTACCAAAATTTTTTAGATGGGAATGATTTGATACTTATTACCCTGCAGAATAACCAGGAATTCTGTCCAGTTACACAGTGAGTAACTCTTACCCTGCTAAATAAACCGGAACTCTGTCCAGTAACACAGTGAGTAACCCTTAACCTGCTGAATAACCAGGAACTCTGTCCAGTTACACAGTGAGTAACCCTTAACCTGCTAAATAAACCGGAACTCTGTCCAGTTACACGGTGAGCGATCCTTACCCTGCTGAATAACCAGGAACTCTGTCCAGTTACACGGTGAGTGACCCTTACCCTGCTGAATAACCAGGAACTCTGTCCAGTTACACAGTGAGTAACCCTTAACCTACTAAATAAACCGGAACTCTGTCCAGTTACACGGTGAGCGATCCTTACCCTGCTGAATAACCAGGAACTCTGTCCAGTTACACGGTGAGCAATCCTTACCCTGCTGAATAAACAGGAACTCTGTCCAGTTACTCAGTGAGTGACCCTTACCCTGCTGAATAACCAGGAACTCTACAGTTACAACGATCCAGATAACATTAGATAACAAAGTAAATGTTTTCCAGGTGAATGAAATCTTACCCGTTTTCCCCACAGCCCCTTGCCCCAGGATAGCCACTCTCACAGTCCTGCACCCAGCCAGGTGCGGAGTTCTCTTCAGAGGCCGGGGCAACTGAAAATTGGATGTCATGTTGTCGTTTCAGCTCAAAATTCCAGCCAGGCTCTCAACCAGACGGGGCATCATGACTCTCGCTGCAGCGACCCTGTTACCACAGGAACCCGGGTCCACCATCTGCCTTGCATTCCAGCCTCCAGCCTTGTATTTGACGAAACTTAAAAAGTAGGAAAAATCTTATTTCCAACGTTCTGTAAGAGGTTTTCTTTTCGGAGCAGCCTGCTTGGGCACAGCAGTTGCTGGACGCACTGTTTTCGAGTCTCGGTCTCTTTGATCGCGGGTGTTTAATGAGTGCCAGCACGGCTGCTCCTCTCTCCCGGGGATGTGATGCTAAATACTTTGGACCAAACACCTTACAATCAGTTCCACTCTACTGCCACTCTGACGTCTGTTGATTTCAGCCTCCAGAGAACGCTCGCTTGGGTCCTACTGCCCGCCTGATCCTTGCTGTGCTGAGCTCAGTGGAGATGATACCAGCCAAAGTGCCTCTGTCCAAAAAAACAGAACATGGGTTTAGAATATGGGTAGGCTAGGGGGTGGGACCTTGGCTTGTTTGATTTGCTGATAACATTTTCACCGAAAACCTTAATTATTAATGCCTGAAGATATATATGGGGTAGATTTAAAAAAAATCTGAACTTGGTGCTCGCTCAGAACAGTTTCTAGCTACAGGAAACTCTTTTTACCGGCACCTAAATAACCGGAAATCTCTCTTAACCGGCAAAATTCAGGAGTAGGTTCAGGTAAGTTTTACTTCATATTAGTGGCCGTGTAACCGGGGTTCCTGCACCTGTTGCCATGCAACAGGGACACCTGCACCTGTGGCCGTGTAACCGGGGTTCCTGGATCTGTGGCCGTGTAACTGGGGTTCCTGCACCTGTTGCTATGCAACAGGGACGCCTGGATCTGTGGCCGTGTAACCGGGATTCCTGTATCTGTGGCCGTGTAACTGGGGTTCCTGCACCTGTTGCTATGCAACAGGGACACCTGGATCTGTGGCCGTGTACAGGGCTCTCGTACCTTGGTAAGTATACCTCTCTGTAATCCGGACTTTTTGATCAACCGGCACCACGCCGGTCCCGTCGGTGCCGGATAAAAAAGAGTTTCCTGTACATAATTCTCAGGAAGCCAATTCCCAAAAATTCGAACCGTCCAGTCCAAAACTGGACCAGTGCAACTATAAGCATTGGGTAAGAGCTTGCACTGATGCACGCGCTGGTTTCTACACTGCACCTACAAGGCGCTGACACTGAGACACATGAGCTGAGACACAGTTCTGTTTTACCTGGTGTGCACTGGGCGTGTACAAGAGCTGATACTGACACACAGATGGGCCCCATGGTATTTTTGTATTCCGTGACACTGCAGCGAAATGCACTGATTATTGATGAGTGCAGTAAAGAGTGACTGAGCAAATACCGGACCCGAAAGTGGAATGGAGCCTCTGAAGTCCAGTTTGCTTAGGTGTCAGCCGTGGCTCAGTGGGCAGCACGCTCTCTCTTCTGAATCAGTGGGTTGTGGCTCCGAGCCCCACTCCAGAGACTTGTGCCCATAACCTAGGCTGACACTCCCAGTGCGGTGCTGAGGGAATGCTGCACTGTCGGAGGCGCCGTCTTTCGGATGAGATGTTAAACCGAGGCCCCGTCTGCCCTCTCAGGTGGACGTTAAGAGATCCCGCGGCCACTGTTTCGAGGGATAGCAGGGGAGTTATCCCTGGTGTCCTGGGGCCAATATTTATCCCTCAATCAACCTCATTAAAAAAAGATTATCTGGCCATTGGCACCTTGCTGTTTGTGGGAGCTTGCTGTGCGCAAATTGGCTGCTGCGTTTCCTACATTACAACAGTTACTACACTTTAAAAAGTACCTCATTGGCTGTGAAGCGCTTTGGGACACTGAGGCCGTGAAACACACTATAGAAATTATGGACATGTGGAGAAAAGATTGGCTTAAGGAGTCTGAAGAATAGAGACCCTCAGAAGTATTTAAGAGCCAGAGTGACCGCCTAGAATGCACAGAGGAATGATTAATAGCAGCCCAGCTTTATTGTTCTCCTTATCTGCCTGATTGTTCTCCTTAGAGCAGAGAAGGTTAAGGGGAGATTTGAGAGAGGTGTTCAAAATTACGAAGGGTTTTGATCGAGTAAATAAGGAGACATTGTTTCCAGTGACAGGAGGGTCGGCAACCAGAGGACACAGAGTTGAGATAATTGGCAAAAGAACCAGAGGGGAGATGAGGAGACATTTTTTTACGCAGCGAGTTGTTATGATCTGGAACGCGCTGCCTGAAAAGGCGGCGGAAGCAGATTCAATAGTAACTTTCAAAAAGTGAATTGAATGTATACTTAAAAAGGCAAAACAAATTCAGGGCTGTGGGAAAGAGCTGGGGGGAGCGGGACTAATCGGATAGCTCTTTCAAAGAGCCGGCTCAGGCACGATGGGCTGAATGGCCCCTGCTGTGCTGTATCATTTGATGATTGGTAGCAGCTTAGGTTTGGGGAGGCAGGGGTATGATACAGGACTGGCTTTAGGACCCAGGGGCTGCGTGGAGGGGAAGTTTGTGACCGCGGGTAGAAGCAATAGTTGTGACATTCCTTATTCACATTCTGTTACATTCCTCATTAGTGTCTGAGGGAAGGAGACTGACCCCACAGAAAAAAAAGCTATTTATTCACAAAATCAGCGCAGCAGGCAAGCACAGAAATCAGCAGCGCGCAAGAGTTCAGCCGAGGGTAGCATTCTAAAACCGAAGCTGGGAGGAGTTCACACCAAGTCCCGTTCACCCCTGTGCTCGCTGACCTACATTGGCTCCCAGCTAAGCAACGCCTCCATTTAAAAATTCTCATCCTTGTTTTCACCCCCTCCCTATCTCTGTAATCTCCTCCAGCCCCACAACCCTCCGAGGTATCTGGCTGAATGGTCTACCCGTGTCGTCCTGTTCCTATGTTCCATCATCGTCGCTGGGTCAAAATCCTGGAACTCCCTCCCTAACAGCACAGTGGGAGCGCCTTCACCACACGGACTGCAGCGGTTCAAGAAGGCACCTCGCCACCACCTTCGTCAGGGTGACTAGGGATGGGCAATAAATGCTGGCCTTGCCAGCGACGCCCACATCCCAGGAATGAATTTTGAAAAGTACCCTGCTGACACTTGCTCCCTCAGGTCACCAGTGAAGAATGGCCACTTGCGTACGGTAGCACACCCAACACTTGAGTAACCACATCCTAGCGAGAGCCAGCATCTTCAGGGCAAGGGCTGGGGGTAGCGGGAGAGATTTAAAGCCTACAACATCTCAACTGCTAGGGCCTTTGTTTCAATCATAAAGACAAATGAACTCTCTTGGTTTATGGGGTCAGGCGTGCTTTGAAGTGACGCAATGATCTGTGACCACCCAAAATATCCAGCTCTCTTTCAGACCAGTCTCAGCCGGCTCCAGTCACCCATTCCAGACACAGTGTGATCTGCAAAAAATATATACGTCAGGAAGAGAGCAGCCAAGAGGACAGGCTGGGGGCAGGGTATCCAGCGCCGAGGGTGGCCAACTCTGATTGGACGCACTCCGGGAGGTTTCATCACATGACCTCCCACCTCCATCCACCCCCCCCCCCCCCCCAAACGCTTCCGCCATTGGTCGTCTGACACGTCATCGTGACACATTATTCCCCAACCCCTCGCTAACCCACCAACAACTTGCATTTATATTCTTTTCTTCTCTTAGGCAGTCCCTCGGAACCGAGGATGACTTACTTCCACACTAAAAATGAGTTCTCAAGTGACTGATGAGTCCAATGTGGGACCTACAGTCTCTGTCACAGGTGGGGCAGACGGTGGTTGAAGGGGCGGGTGGGTGGGGTGCTTGGGTTGACGTGCGCTCCTTGCACTTGGCTTCCACTTGCTCCCAGCGAAGGGACTCGAGGTGTTCGGCTGCCTTCCCCGGATGCTTCTCCTCCACTTTGTGCGGTCTTGGGCCAGGGATTCCCAGGTGTCGGTGGGGATGTTACACTTTTTCAAGGAGGCTTTGAGGGTGTCCTTGAAGCGTTTCCTCTGCCCACCTGGGGCTCTCTTGCCGTGCCGGAGCTCTGAGTAGAGCGCTTGTTTTGGGAGACTCGTCTCGGGCATGCGGACAATGTGACCCGTCCATCGGAGCTGATCGAGCATGGTCAAAGCTTCGATTCAGTCAAAGCCTGAGAAAGAGAGTGTTTGAAGACCAGGACCTCAAACCCGGCACTAAGCTCATGGTCTACAGAGCAGCAGTGATCCCCGCCCTGCTGTATGCCTCAGAGACATAGACCATGGGCACCTCAAAGCACTGGAGAGGTACCACCAACGCTGCCTCTGCAAGATCCTGCAAATCCATTGGCAGGATAGGCGCACCAACGTCAGTGTTCTCGCTCAGGCCAACATCCCCAGCATCGAAGCTTTGTATTTATATAGCACCTTTAACACAGAGAACTGCCCCGAAAAGAAACTAAACACCGAGCGTGGTTGCCAATGCTGGAGGTTCGGTCACATGACAGTCGCTGCAGTCCGCAAGTCTGAGTCTGCATAAACATATTTCCTGGTAAATGCTCTGGAGTTTACCTTGAGTGATAGCATTGAGATGTTATTTGAGTCCAAAGTCCAGAGCATTTATTTCCATCAGCAAAGTTACTCACGAATACTTAGATCTATAAGTTTTCAAATCACACAGGCTTGGCACATTACCCATGGTCAGGTCATTGCCAATAGCTTATTAGGAGAATCTTGTGAGGCAGATGAAAATCCCCTAAGATTAGCTCAATTTTCACAATGGGAAAGTATGAGTCACCAGATCTGAGCAAGTCTTGGATCCTCTGTTATAGTTACACTTTTTTGAGAACATAGGAATAGGAGTAGACCATTGAGCGCCGCGATCTTGTTCTGCCCTTCAATTTAAAAAAAATCATTCATGGGATGTGGGCATCACTGGCAAGGCCAGCATTTATTGCCCATCCCTAGTTGCCGTCGAGAAGGTGGTGGTGAGCCGCCTTCTTGAGCCGCTGCAGTCCATGTGGTGAAGGTGCTCCCACAGTGCTGTTAGGGAGGGAGTTCCAGGATTTTGACCCAGCGACAATGAAGGAACTGCAAAATACTACCAAGTCAGGATGGCATGTGACTTGGAGGGGAACTTGGAGGTGGTGGTGTTCCCATGCGCCTGCTGCCCTTGTCCTTCTAGGTGGTAGAGGGCGCAGGTTTGGGAGGTGCTGCCGAAGAAGCCTTGGCAAGTTGCTGCAGTGCATCTTGTAGATGGTACACACTGCAGCCACGGTACGCCGGTGGTGGAGGGAGTGAATGTTTAAGGTGGTGGATGGGGTGCCAATCAAGCGGGCTACTTTGTCCTGGATGGTGTCGAGCTTCTTCAGTGTTGTTGGAGCTGCACTCATCCAGGCAAGTGGAGAGTATTCCATCACACTCCTGACTTGTGCCTTGTAGATGGTGGAAAGGCTTTGGGGAGTCAGGAGGTGAGACACTTGCCGCAGAACACCCAGCCTTTGACCTGCTCTTGTTGCCACAGTATTTATGTGGCTGCTCCAGTTAAGTTTCTGGTCAAATGGATCACAGTTGATCTGTATCTTGACTCCCTCTACCTGCCTTGGATCAGTAACCCTTAATACCCTTACCTAACAACAATCTATCACTCTAAGTTTTGATATTTTCAATTGACCTCCAGCCTCAACAGTTTTTTTGGGGGGTGAGAGTTCCAGATTTCCACCACCCTTTGTGTGAAGAAGTGCTTCCTGACATCACCCCTGAACGGCCTGGCTCTAATTTTAAGGTTATGCCCCCTTGTTCTGGACTCTCCCCACCAGAGGAAATAGTTTCTCTCTATCCACCCTATCAACTCCTTTAATCATCTTAAACACCTTGTGGATGATTAATGGTTTGTTGAGACTTCGTGTGCGCAAACATCTATCCCGTTTTTATTTCCAAGGGGTTTTCTAGGCATTGAAACTGACCAAAAAGAAAACGCTGGAAACGCTCTGTCGAACTCTTGGGAGATTCCATACCCGAACCAATCGGTTTTTGCTCTTTCCAGGCGCGACCCGGAAGTACTCCCCTCCCGGGTGGCCAGCAGCAGCACCCGGGAGGCCGATTGTTCGTTCCGGGAGGTTCCTGGGCAATCCGGGAGGGATGTCAATCATTAGCGGTGACCAGGAGTCTGGGAGGAGGGTCGGGGGAGGTGGCTGAGGCGGGGTTGAAGGAGACAAACTGGAGCGAGTTTCAGTGCCACGCTGCTGCCGCCAACTGATCTGAGGTGGTCCGAGATCACCTGCCCAGTAAGATGTACTGGAGGGTCGAGAAGATAGAAAGGAAAACATCTAGGTGAAGATCAAAGCCCCGTAGAGAAGATTGCCACCAAGGTAGAAAAGAGAAGAGATGGGGGATTTGATAGGGTATAATAGAGAAGATGTTTCCACTTGTGATTTGGCTATTCCAACGCACTCCTGGCTGGCCTCCCACGCTCCATCCTACGTAAACTTGAGGCCATCCAAAACTTGGCTGCCCGTGTCCTAACTCGCACCAAGTTCCGTTCGCCCATCACTCCTGTGCTCGCTGACCTACATTGGCTCCCGGTTAAGCAGCACCTCAATTTCAAAATTCTCATCCTTGTTTTCAAATCCCTCCATGGCCTCGCCCCCTTCCTATCTCTGTAATCTCCTTCAGCCCCCCAAGATATCTGCGCTCCTCTAATTCTGCCCTCTTGAACATCCCTGATTATAATCGCTCAACCTTTGGCGGCCGAGCCTTCTGTTGCCTGGGCCCTAAGCTCTGGAATTCCCTCCCTAAACCTCTCCGCCTCGCTACCTCTCTTTCCTCCTTTAAGACATTCCTTAAAACCTACCTCTTTGACCAAGCTTTTGGTCACCTGCCCTAATTTCTCCTTATGTGGCTCGGTGTCAATTTTTTTTTGTCTTAAAATACTCCTGTGCAGCGCCTTGGGACATTTTACTACATTAAAGGCGCTATATAAATGCAAGTTGTTGTTGTGGGGAGTCCAAAATTTGGGGCCATAAATATGAGCTAGCCACTAATAAATCCAATAGGGAATTTAGGATAAACTTCTTCACCCAGAGAGTGGTGAGAATGTGGAACTCGCTACCACAGGGAGTGGTTGAGGCGAATAGCAGAGATACATTTAAGGGGAAGCTGGATAAACACATGAGGGAGAAAGGAATAGAAGGTTATGTTGATAGGGTGAGATGAAGAGGGGTGGGAGGAGGCTCGTGTGGAGCATAAACACCGGCACAGACCTGTTGGGCCGAATGGCCTGTTTCTGTGCTGTAAATACTATGTAAATGAAGTACAGGAAACTCTCAATTTACTGGCAAAATTCAGGAGTAGGTTCAGGTAAGTTTTACTTCATATTAGTGGGTGCTCCTGGATCTGTGGCCGTGTAATCGGGGTTCCTGCACCTGTTGCTATGCAACAGGGACGCCTGGATCTGTGGTCGTGTACGGGGCTCTCGTACCTTTTACTATACCTCTCTGTAATCCGGACCTTTTGATAAACCGGCACTACGCCGGTCCCGTCGGTGCCGGATAAAAAAGAGTTTCCTGTAGTAATGATCAGGTGACACAAAGCCTACAGATTACAGGAGGAAGGGGAAGAGCGAATGAGGTAGGATTCCACAGCTTTGCTATCCGGGAAAAGAATAAGTTAGAGTAGGAGAACATAAGAAATAGGAGCAGGAGTAGGCCATTCGGCCCCTCGAGCCTGCTCCGCCATTCAATGAGATCATGGCTGATCTTCTCAACTCCTCCTTCCCGCACTATCCCCATATCCCTCGATTCCCCTAGAGTCCAAAAATCTATCGATCCCAGCCTTGAATATACTCAACGACTGAGCCTCCACAGCCCTCTGGGGTAGAGAATTCCAGAGATTCACCACCCTCTGTGTGAAGAGGTTCCTCCTCATCTCAGTCCTAAATGGCCAACCCCTTATCCTGAGACTGTGCCCCTAGTTCTAGACTCTCCAGCCAGGGGGAAACAGCCTCTCAGCATCTACCCTGTCAATCCCCCTCAGAATCTTGTATGTTTCAATGAGATCACCTCTCATTCTTCTAAACTCCAGAGAGTAAAGGCCCATTCTACCCAATAGATGATGCAATGAGTCTCGATCTGAACAGTAAAGAGGCGGGAGGAGGAAGGATACGTCGGACAGTGTACTTGCAGCTAAGGAGGATCAAGAGGGCAAAGTTCAGAGGAGTATTAACCACAATAGTATTGATAAAACAGGATATATAATCAAACATCACTCGCTCTGGACCAACAGTTTACAGTATAGGAGAGGAGTTGAGTCTAAGCTGTACACTAGCTATTCTGAGACATACAACAACAACTTGTATTTATATAGCACCTTTAACATAGTAAAACGTCCCAAGGTGCTTCACAGGAGTATTATGAGACAAAATGTTTGACCCCGAGCCACATAAGGAGAAATTAGGGCAGGTGACCAAAATCCTGGTCAAAGAGGTAAGTTTTAATGAGCGTCTTAAAGGAGGAAAGTGAGGTAGCGAGGCGGAGAGGTTTAGGCAGGGAATTCCAGAGCTTAGGACCCAGGCAACAGAAGGCACGGCCACCAATGGTGGAGTGATTGTAATCAGGGATGCTCGAGGGCAGAATTAGAGGAGCGCAGAGATCTCGGGGAGTCATGGGGCTGAAGGAGATTGCAGAGATAGGGAGGGGCGAGGCCATGGTGGGATTTGAAAACAAGGATGAGAATTTTGAAATCGAGGCGCTGCTTAACCGGGAGCCAATGTAGGTCAGCGAGCACAGGGGTGATGGGCGAACGGAACTTGGTGCGAGTTAGGACACGGGCAGCTGAGTTTTGGATGACCTCAAGTTTACGTAGGTTGGAATGTGGGAGGCCAGCCAGGAGTGTATTGGAATAGTCAAGTCTAGAGGTAGCAAAGGCATGGATGAGGGTTTCAGCAGCGGATGAGCTGAGGCAGGGACGGAGACGGGCGATGTTCCGGAGGTGGAAGTAGGCGGCCTTAGTTATGCTGCGGATATGTGGTCGGAAGCTCATTTCAGGGTCAAATATGACACCAAAGTTGCGAACAGTGTGGTTCAGCCTCAGACAGATGTTCGGGAGAGGGATGGAGTCAGTGGCTAGGGAACGGATCTCACAGTGCCAGATGGGAGTGAATCGTGCTCTTACACCCAGTGTGTACTGTACATTTGCAGGAGCTGACACTGAGAAATACTTGAGCTGTACAGTACCAGATAGAAGTGACTTGTTCACTATGTCTGCTGTACTGCACCTCCACAAGAACTGACAGCGAGATGTAAATTAGCCATACAGTGTCAGATGTAACTGAATCGCTCCCTTTCACTCAGTCTCTACAATACATGTACAGATGCTGACACAGACATTTAGGGCTCGATTTTGTCAATGGGGACGTGATGGAGGCGGGACTCCCACTTTTTGGGTTGTAGTCCCGCCTCCATCGACTTGTGACCAACCCACGATATTTTCCCTTGATTGACCTTGTTAAGCCCGCCCAGCAGGCTCGGCAGGCCAATTAAGGGACACCTGGTTACTGGTGATGACAGATGAAATGTCAATCGCTGACGAGAGCTTTTGACAGATGAAAAATCAGCGTTTGACAGCTCTGTGAAGCTGTAAACACTGACAACCTGTCTTCTAACTTGAGTCCTTCTACTCAGACTCAGTTAGAGATCTCTCCAGACCAGAAAGCAGAGGCTGCAGCTTTTGACAGTTTAGCGGCCATTCTGCTTTCTGTGCCGGTGAGCTGAGGGACTCCCGAGAACTGAAGGAAGGAAGCCTGCAGGAGAAAGTAAAGGTAAGTAAAACTTATTAAAACACTTTACACTTACCTTACACACTTACCTCTGCACACATGCACCCATCACTCACCTGCACACCGGACATCTTGACCCCTCCAACCCCTGCAGACCGACGGTCCGCCTCGCTAACTTGGCGTGGTTCGGAGCCGTCAGACAGCCCACACTTCAGGGCTAAAAATAGGGATTAGGCAAAAAACTACCTGTTAACAGGCAGTTAATTGGCACTAATCCCCTTCCCGCCTCGGGGAGGCGGCTCCCAGCACAGGTCGGGTACCCGCCTCCTGGGACATTGGCACGGGGGCGGGTTGGGGGGCGGGATGGGTTCCTGCCCCCCGACTCTGCAATTTTCCCACCACTCCCACCTCCAAACCCGTGGATGTAAAAGATTCCATGGCCACTATTGGAAGAGCAGGGGAGTTCTCCCCGGTGTCCCGGCCAATATTTATCCCTCAACCAACACCTAAAATCACGTTATCTGGTCATTATCACATTGCTGTTTGAGGGAGCTTGCGGTGCGCAAATTGGCTGCCGCGTTTCCTACATTACAACAGTGACTACACTTCAAAAATTACTTCATTGGCTGTAAAGCGCTGTGGGACGTCCTGAGGTTGTGAAAGGCGCTATAGAAATGCAAGTCTTTCTTTATTTTTGTGACACTAAGGCACATATGAACCGTACAGTCCGAGCTTTCAGCTAGTGAACAAACACACACTCGGCCTCTCACAGCGACTGACTGCTCCGTAGTATTTAAAAGAGTCTAGTCCACAGTTGCCAATTCCTTTGGAATATTTCTCTGTGCTGGCTGATCCCCTGGGAAGTGTTTGTTGGAAGATAAGTTGACTGCAAGCTTGCGCCATTTGGCGGGCACTCAACATGGAACTGTCTGAAATCAGTAGAGGAATGTGGGGAATTTTCAATTTTGGGAACATTCTGGAAAGGTCATTAACGCAGAGGAAGTGAGGGGAGGGGGGGGGCAAGTGAGTGGGGGAGTGCACGTGACCCCTCCTAACCCTAACACCTCCAGAACTTTACACCACTGCCCGGCCCCCCAACCCAAACCTTCTAAAGCTTAAAGCAATCAAAATAATTAGCCCTCGAGTGTCTAAAACCGCTCGTGTTTTGGTTGTCCAAACTTCAATGATGGGATTGCCAGATTAGGCCCCAAATCCTCCGTGTGGGCCAAATTTGACCATCCCACCAGACATAGGGTCGCCAATTCTGATTGGCCGTATTCTTGGAGGTTTCACCACATGACCTCCCACCTCCTAAAGCCCTGCCCCAGTCAAGCAGCCTTCTTTCCCCATCTCTAATATTTTTCTAAGTAGTAAGAGTTGAAAGAAAATCTTTTTTGCACCCACATAGAGTGGCTCAGTGGGTAGTACCCTCGCCTCCGAGTCAGAAGGTTGTGGGTTCAAGTCTCGCTCCAGAGGCTTGAGCACAAGAATCTAGGCCGACACTCCCAGTGCGGTACTGAGGGAGTGCCGCACTATCGGAGGTGCCGTCTTTCGGATGAGATGCTAAGCCAAGTCTGCTCTCTCAGGTGGACATGAAAGATCCCAGGGCACTATTCAGAAGAAGAGCAGGGGAGTTCTCCCCGATGTCCTGGGGCCCATATTTACCCCTCAATCAACATCACTAAAAACAGATGATCTGGCCATTATCACATTGCTGTTTGTGGGATCTTGCTGTGCGCAAATTGGCTGCCACGTTTCCTGCATTACAACAGTGACTACACTTCAAAAAGCACTTCATTGGCTGTAAAGCGCTTTGGGACGTCCTGAAGTTATGAAAAGCGCTATAGAAATGCAAGACCTTTTTTCTTTTACGAGAATGGATAAGGAGTGATGACAAATAAAGACACGAGCTGTCTCCATGTTGTTAACAAGCTGTGCAAAAACAGCACGTGCAGGAATGTAGCACAGGGCCTTTAATGGTCTTTCTTTCTTTCTATGATTTTTTTTTTTCTCCTGGGTTTTTGCTTGCAGCAGTGACCTGGAGATCAATCCTTAATTCCTGGAGAAGCCAGGACAACCCAGGAGAGTTGGCGACCCTGACCAGACAGCTCTCAAATCTCACTTTGCCCCACGCGACCAACAATGCTCATTCCGGGCGAAGCACTTTGCAGACTTCAGCGTGAGCCATTTCCCCGCTTACCCCGCCCCCCCCCCCCCCATCCCCCCTCACCCCGTTGGAAAGTCCCTCCACTTCCCCACCAGCCTCCTGTCTCCCTGTCTGCACTCTGTGTACTATTCCTACCTCCGTGACCACGGAGCGAGGCGGAAGACCCAAAAGAAGCTTGGGATCGCGGCCTGGGATGCTGGTTACAGATAGAACTTGCGTTTCTACATTGGGGCGTCCTGAGGTCGTGAAAGGCAATGTGTTTTACAGCCAATGAAGTACTTTTGAAGTGTACTCACTGTTGTAATGTAGGAAACGCGGCAGCCAATCTGCCCACGACAAGGTGCAGTGGGTTTGAACATGAGCATTTTTCCCCCTGCGTCCTGAGTTTGAATCTAGCCCAGAACGTTCTGAACGGAACAGTCCTTTGTCTTGCTGTGTTAGCGTTCCACGTCAAGGAAGTTGGCGCAGTGGCAATCCAATTCTTAGTGGGTTTGACTGACAGCACCAAAGTGGCGCTGATCCAGCACAAAATGTGCTTTTTGAGATTGCACATTTAGTGCTAAGTTATGGCCGCTCTCTCGCCTCAGAGAGCCTTTAGGATGGCTACTGTGGGGACTGGAAAAGTGTCACAGTATTGCGGTCGGAGAAACCCTTCCCAGGTTGCAGCAGAGTACAAGGAGCTTTACTCCGCATCTAACCATTACTCGGAGAGACAGGAGACACTGGGATTGTTCTCCTTACAGCAGAGAAGGTTAAGGGGAAATTTAATAGAGGCGTTCAAAATCATGATGGCATTTTGATGGAGTAAATAAGGAGAAACTATTTCCAGTGGCAGGAGGACCAGTAACAGAGGACACAGATTTAAGAAAATTGGCAAAAGAACCAGAGGGGAGATGAGGAGAATTTGTTATACGCAGCGAGTTGTGATCTGGAATGCACTGCCTGAAAGGGCGGCGGAAGCAGATTCAATAGTGACTTTCAAAAGGGAATCTGATAAATACTTGAAAGGGAAAAATTTGTAGGATGATGGGAAAAGAGCAAGAGGGGAGCGGGACTAATTGGAGAGCTCTTTCAAAGAACCGGCACAGGCACGATGGGCCGAATGGCCTCCTCCTGTGCTGTACCATTCTATGATTCTATACCTGAGCTGCGAGTGCTTGTTGCTGATTACTGAGTGCTTACCGTGACAAATGTAACATTCCTCATTGGAAGTGGTCCCAGACTGTGACCAAAGGATGTAATTTGAACTCCACACTGTGGGAGGGATCGAACCTGTCTGTTAGCTAGAAGCAGAGATACCAGGTTGGAGGACGAGATATATCTAATTTTTCACACCTCAGTTATTGTAGATCTCGAGACACAGGATGTGAAGATAACACTTATCAGATATCTTGGTGCCAGTATGTGTGCTTTAATGTTGAAACACAACAGCTCGTGTTTTGTACCTTTTCCTTCCCCCCACCCCCCCCCCCCCCCCCCAGGATCTTGTTCAGAATCAAACATGCGAGGAACTGAAACGGTAAACTTAGATTTCCTGACGCCCATTAAAGGCAAGACTCACGGCATGAGCTGTGAATCAGAGACCCGCTAAAGCTCCGTTTAATATCTGGGTTCCTGGCCCAGCCCACGATGCTACATTGACAGGACCACCCAGTTTCCATCCAGTTGTATTGCAGGTTCAAGAAGACCCACGACCACCTTCTCAATCCAACTAGGGAGGGACAATAAATGCCGGCCTTACCGATGACCTTCATTACCTCTCCTTGCTCTGGAGTTGCTCATTGGCAAAATGGGTGACTGATGAGCTGGGGGACCGTAATCCCTCTTCTACTTGGGGTACTGTCACCCTACAGAAACTCACCCAATGGCCGCTCCTCAGGTTTGACTGCAGTGTGGGCACTCATTCGACCTTTGTTTTTTATTCTCCTCAGATAATGAATCAGTCCATGTCCAGGCTTGGGCTGATAAGTGGCAGGTAACATTCGCGCCACAGAAGTGCCAGGCAATGACTATCCCCAACAAGCGAGAGTCTAACCACTTCCCCTTGACATTCAACGGCATTACCATCGCCGAATCCCCCACCATCGACATCCTGGGGGTCACCATTAACCAGAAACTTAACTGGACCAGCCACATAAATACTGTGGCAACAAGAGCAGGTCAGAGGCTGGGTATTCTGCGACGAGTGTCTCACCTCCTGACTCCCCAAAGCCTTTCCACCATCTACAAGGCACAAGTAAGGAGTGTGATGGAATACTCTCCACTTGCCTGGATGAGTGCAGCTCCAACAACACTCAAGAAGCTCGACACCATCCAGGACAAAGCAGCCCGCTTGATTGGCACCCCATCCACCACCTTAAACATTCACTCCTTCCACCACCAGCGTACCGTGGCTAGTGTGTACCATCTACAAGATGCACTGCAGCAACTCCCAAACCCGCCACCTCTTCCACCTAGAAGGACAAGGGCAGCAGGCGCATGGGAGCACCACCACCTCCAAGTTCCCTTCCAAGCCACACACCATCCTGGCTTAGAAGTATATCGGCCGATCCTTCATCGTCACTGGGTCAAAATCCTGGAACTCCCTCCCTAACGACACTGTGGGAGCACCTTCACCACACGGACTGCAGCGGTTCAAGGCGGCGGCTCACCACCACCTTCTCAAGGGGCAATTAGGGGATGGGCAATAAATGCTGGCCTTGCCAGTGCTGCCCACATCCCACAAACGAATAAAAAAAAGAATTCACTCTCCGGTGTCGCTGGCAAAGCCGACATTTATTGCCCGGAAAAGGTGGTGGTGGGCCACCTTCTTGAACCTGGGATACAATTGAATGGCTCGCTAGGCCTCCTCTGCAAAATAGTGGCTGTGGGATCTTTTACGTCCGCCCGAGAGGGCAGACGGGGCCTCAGTTTAACATCTCAACCTCCGACAGGGCAGCGCTCCCTTAGCACTGGCACTGAGGTGCCAGCCTAGCTTTTGTGCTTGAGTGGGACTTGAACCCACAGCCTTTCTGACTCATTGGCAAGAGTGCTGCCCATTGAGTCACAGCCCGGGGATCGATTTGTCGACCTTTAGGGTATATCTCTGTTTCAAAGGGAGTGACGCAGAGCCGTGAGGGGGGAAGCAAGCTGTTTTTAATTTACATTTTAACGCAGGAAGCCCTCTTCAAGGCATTATCATTTTGTGCTTGCATTTCCCGCTGCACTCATTACAGACAAACGGATGATGACATCTGCGAATCCTTTCCATCAGTGGCCGCATAGCCTGATCCACAATTTGCTGTAGCATCTCCCCTTGCACTGATCTCTGATTAACGGAACTGCCAAAGAAACACAAACAGAGTTAAAGAAAACCAGTTAAACCACAGCCAAACAGGATTCTACCGAATACTGGGGTCGAGGTCATAGAAATTACAACACAGAAACAGGCCGTTCGGCCCAACCAGTCCCTGCTGGTTTATCCTGGGCAGGAACAGTAGTCCTAATCTCACGTGCCCACTCTGCTCACCTTCGATCGCTGAAGATATCTGAAGTCACTCTCGGGGAGATATCTGTACACTGACTGGTGTCTCTCAGTCCCGCTCTCTCAGGGAGATATCTGTACACTGACTGGTGTCTCTCAGTCCCTCTCTCTCTCAGGGAGATATCTGTACACTGACTGGGGTCTCTCAGTCCCGCTCTCTCAGGGAGATATCTGTACACTGACTGGGGTCTCTCAGTCCCTCACCCTCAGGGAGATATCTGTACACTGACTGGGGTCTCTCAGTCCCTCTCTCTCAGGGAGATATCTATACACTGACTGGGGTCTCTCAGCCTCCCTCTCGGGGAGATATCTGTACACTGACTGGTGTCTCTCAGTCTCTCTCTCAGGGAGATATCTGTACACTGACTGGGGTCTCAGACCCTCTCTCACCTGTACATTGGGCTCAGCTGTAATGGCCCTCTACTGCCAACACTCTCCAGGCTCAACCATGATGATTGGCTGGGGTGCCGGAAGACCGCAAGGGCCCGTGGATCCGGGCCCCAGTAAGAGTTGGCCTCTTCCTCAGACCAGGCAAGGAAAAATAAAAAAAATTATTCTCGGGATGTTGGCGTCGCTGGCAAGGCCAGCATTTATTGTCCGTCCCTAGTTGCCCCGAGAAGGTGGTGATGATGATAGGCCTTCTTCGTGAACCCCTGGTAGTTGGTTTGAAACAACTGAGTGGCTCGCTGGGCCACTTCAGAGGGCAGTTAAGAGTCAACCACGTTGGTGTGGGACTGGAGTCACATGTAGGCCCAGACCGGGTAAGGACGGCAGGTTTCCTTCCCTGAAGTGAACCAGTTGGGTTATTTCATGGTCAGTTGTTGAGAATGAACTGCAGTCATGACGCGGCCCATGTGTTGTTGCTGACTTTACTCAGCATCGCCCCAAATTCCAAGTTTATTATAAATGTTTTCTATTAATACATAAACTACGGTGTACACTCACTTGTACCACACACACGCTAAGAGAAGGATACGATGGATTACCGACAGTATTACTAACAGATGGGCTCTGACCGGCGCCCTCTACCGCGCATTGTACACCAGCTGTCACTCTCCAGGATTCTGAATCAGCTATATCCTTGGACTCTGTTTAACAATGTCACGAGTAACCATCCAAACTACATTCTGCAGATAATTCCCAATTACTGACCTGGGTGATCACAAATGTCACCTACAGGGTCATATGACATCTGAAATCGACTGTAAGTAATGTTAAAGTCCTCCTGTTCAAATCTCTCCATGGCCTCGTGGCTCCCTATCTCTGTAACCTCCTTCAGCCCTAGGACCGATGTTGCCCCTAATTTTTGTTTTGGGTGCGTGGTCTCTTTAACGGGCTGCGTGCGAAACTTCACATTTGGAAAGCTGGTCCCAGGTTGTGCGGGACCGACAGACAGCTGCATGGCCAGGCATGCTTCGAGAAAACATTGCCGAGGACCCTCCGAGATCTCTGCGTACCTCCAGCTCTGGCCTCTTGCGCATCCCCGATTTCCTCCGCCCCACCACTGGATGCCATGCCTTATAACATTCTAACAGGACTAGACAGACTAGATGCAGGAAGGATGTTCCCGATGGCCGGGGAGTCCAGAACCAGGGGTCACAAACTAAAGATAAGGGGTAAGCCATTTAGGACTGAGATGAGGAGGAATTTCTTCACCCAGAGAGTGGTGAACCTGTGGAATTCTCTACCACACAAGGCAGTAGAGGCCAATTCATTAAATATATTCAAGAAGGAGTTAGATATATTTCTTAAGGCTAAAGGGATCAAGGGATATGGGGAGAAAGCAGGGACAGGGCACTGAATTTGGATGATCAGCCATGATCGCATTGAATGGCGGAGCAGGCTCGAGGGGCCGAATGGCCTACTCCTGCTCCTATCTTCTATGTTTCTATGTCCAGGCCCTAAACTCTGGAATTCCTTCCCCACACCTCCCCGTCTCTCCGCCTCTCTCTCCTCCTTTAAGATGCTGCTTGGAGCAGACCACTTTCAGCAACCTCTCCGAATGTCTCCTTCTTTGGCTCGGTGTCAAATGTTGTCTTAAATACACTCCTGTGAAGCCCCTTGGGATATTTTACTACGTTAAAGGCGCTGGATAAATGCAAGACGTTGTTGAACGCTTTACGCACTCGTCAACCTTGTCTGCTGTTTTAACGGGTGTTCGCCCATGTATTTTAAACGGCCTTTGTTACAATAGTGGAGAGAGGGACGGGATACGAGTGCGCCAAGCGTTAATACGACA
Organism: Somniosus microcephalus; assembly: GCF_052327205.1. Classification (NCBI taxonomy): domain Eukaryota; kingdom Metazoa; phylum Chordata; class Chondrichthyes; order Squaliformes; family Somniosidae; genus Somniosus; species Somniosus microcephalus. The sequence continues at coordinate 31,190,238 of NC_141014.1, read as the reverse complement.
CCATCGCTCACCGTCATTTCCAGCCTCTTAAAGGGGCATCTCTGCTCCACTCCCACTCTGACCTCTCCGTCCTCGGCCTATTACATTGTTCCAATGAAGCTCAGCGTAAGCTCGAGGAACAGCACCTCATCTTTCCATTAGGCACTTTACAGCCTTCTGGACTCAACATCGAGTTCAACAATTTCAGACCATAACCTCGGCCCCTATCTTTTTTTTCCATTTATTTTTATTTCCTCTCCCCCACATGGCAGCTGTCTTTCATTCTGCCAGTGCCATTTACACTTCATCTAGAGCCATCTTTTGTTTCTTAACTTGTCCCATTACCATCTCCTTTTGCCTTGCACCATCATCCCTTTTGTCTCTTAATCTCTCCTGCCTCCCAGCCTATCACAGACCTTCCCTTTGGTTCTTTCCTCCCCTCCCCACTCTCCCTGCCCCACACCTGCTTAAAAACCTGTTCCATCTCCAACTTTTTCCAGTTCTGACGAAGGGCCATCGACCTGAAACGTTAACTCTGTTTCTCTTTCCACAGATGCTGCCTGACCTGCTGAGTATTTCCAGCGTTTTCTGTTTTTATTTCAGATTTCCAGCATCCGCAGTATTTTGCCATTGTCTCATAAAGGGAGGTTGGTTGTCCATTATAGGATCGTTCCCAAAGCATGTAGTCTGGTGTCAGCCCTTTCCCATGGAAGTTGGAGGAGGCTTTTAGAAAAGAGAAGCAGGCACTATGAAGGGTGTCCGTGTGTAGATAAAGACACTGAAGACAGGAGTTGGTTCATAGGTATTTACTAAGCAAGTCTGGGGGGGGTTTCTAAAGGATATACACAATACACAGGCTTATATAGCCCAAGTGGCAATTACCGGCATTACGCACACCTGGGGCTCTTAAAGGCACATACACCACAATTCCTCCCCTTCTAGCTAACTAGTACATCATATTTTAAGTAATTATTAATTACATGTTATATGCAAAATAATATACATTGCTGTATTAATTAATTATAAGTTAGTCTCTCAGGAGGCTTCCTGACTCGGTCCGGATAACGCCTCGGGGGTGTAGTAGTTTCTGGTGGTGTAGTAGGTTCTTCTGGCAAGGCTGATTCGGCTTGAAGGCCAGTGTCGGGTTCATCGGGCTCCAGTATCACCGGATCGGAGGTAGATATGGGTATCTCTACTTCATCGTTAGATGTATAGAGTGGTGGTGTAGGTTGTCCCTTTTCGGATGACTTGATGATTTGGTCAGCATGGCGCCTTATTATGCTGTCTCCGATGTCCACGGTATACATCAGTGGTCCTAATCGTGTGCAGATAGTTCCAGGCTGCCATTTCTCGGTACGGTAGTCCCGGGCCAAAACCGGTTGGCCTATCTGGAAGGCCCTAGTTGGCCTTTCATTCATGCCCTGAAACTGCCGGTTCTCCACGTCCCTTCGGATGTTGGGCTTGACCAAATCCAGCCGGCATCTTAGGTTTCTATTGTAGAACATCATGGCGGGAGTTTGGTTAGTAACCATATGCGTTGCATTCCTATATGCAAATGAGAAGTTATCCACCTTGTGCTGAAGTTTTATGTCTTCATTACCCATGGCCTTGATGGCCTTCTTGAAGGTCTGGACAAACCTTTCAGCCAATCCATTGGTGGCGGGATGGTATGGGGCGGACGTGTAGTGCTTTACCCCATTGTTCTTTAAGAACTTTCTGAATTCTTCGGACACAAATTGCGGTCCATTATCAGAACATATCTGCTCCGGCAGCCCATTCCTGGCAAATATGGTCCTTAATACTGTGATGGTTTTTTCCGTGGTGGTGGAGGACATCTTTATTACCTCCGGCCACTTGGAGTGTGCATCAACTGCGATTAAGAACATTGAGTCCATAAATGGACCAGCAAAGTCGATGTGCACCCTTTGCCAGGGAGATGAGGGCCACTCCCATGGATGTAGAGGGGCCTGTGGCGGAGCATTTTGGACCTTCTGACATCCTAGGCAGCTCTTGGTCATGTCTTCGATGTCTCCATCGATACCTGGCCACCATACAAACGCCCTAACTAGGTTCTTCATTTTCACTCCACCCAGATGCCCCTCGTGAAGCTCCTTTAGCACTTTATCCTGGAGTTTGGGTGGAATCACCACTCTGGATCCACACATCAAGGTTCCTCGGCACACTGACAGCTGTTCTCTTCTTTGCGAGAATGCTGGCAACAGTGGTTCGCCATGTGCTGGCCATCCCTTCACTGTTAAATCGTAGACCCGTGAGAGAGTAGGGTCATTTTTTGTCTCCCTTTCAATGGCAGAATTTGTCACCGGTAGACATTCCACTATGGTAGAGTGGAATATCTCTACTGGGTCTACTGTAGGTGCCTCTTCTATCGTTGGCAACGGTAGGCGTGATAAACCGTCAGCATTCCCATGCTGTTTTGACCCTTTGTATTCAATGTTGTATTGGTGTGCCCCTAGAAAAAGGGACCACCTCTGTAGTCTTTGTGCCGTCATAATGGGGACACCTTTTTTAGGGTTGAATATGGAGATGAGGGGTTGCTGGTCAGTCAGCAAGGTAAATTTTTGTCCGTGTAGGTAATGGTTGAATTTCTTCACTCCCCATACCAGGCTGAGTGCTTCCCTGTCTATCTGGGCATAGTTACGCTCAGCTGAGTTCAACGAGCGTGACGCAAAAGCTATCGGCCGTTCCGAGCCATCAGGGAATCTATGGGACAATACCGCTCCTATGCCGTAAGGGGATGCATCGCACGCCAGTCTGATTGGTAGTGATGGGTTGTAATGAGCCAAAATTTTCTCGGATGTGATTAAGTCTTTACATTTATGGAAGGCACGTTTACAGTCTTCGTTCCATTTCCAAATCACTCCTGTCTGTAGAAGATCATTAAGAGGGTGTAGAATAGTTGATAAGTTCGGTAAAAATTTATGATAGTAATTTATTAATCCCAGAAATGACCTTAATTGTGAAACATTTTCAGGTGCTGGGGCTTTTATAACTGCTTCAATTTTTTCAGGTGACTTATGCAACCCTTCCTTATTAATTATGTGGCCACAATATGATATCTGATTTTGGAAAAATTCGCACTTGGGGCGATTTGCTCGTAGGCCCCGTTCTTTCAGCCTAGTGAGCACCTGCTCCAAATTGGCAAGGTGCTCGTTGTCATTTTCTCCTGTTATAAGGATGTCGTCTAGGTAGCATTGAGTCCCCGGAATCCCTTGCAGGACTTGCTCCATAGCTCTTTGCCAGATAGCTGGGGCTGATGCTATTCCAAAAACCAGTCGATTGTACTGGTACAGGCCTTTGTGTGTATTTATTGTGAGATACTTTTTAGAGGCCTCCTCAACCTCCATCTGTAGATATGCCTGTGCCAAGTCAATTTTTGTGAAACGTTTCCCTCCGGATAGTGAGGCGAAAATATCTTCTATCCTCGGAAGAGGATACTGTACCGTGTGAAGGACCGGGTTTACAGTCACCTTAAACTCCCCACAGATGCGAATTTTTTTCTGTTCCTCAGAGTTATTTTTCAATGTTTTTTTCATGACTGGAACGATGGGTGTTGCCCATTTGCTCCAATCTATTTTGGATAATACGCCTGCCTTTTCCAAATTCTTCAGCTCTGCCTCGACTGCCGGACGTATTGCGTATGGCACTGGTCTTGCCTTAAAAAAATTTTGGAATTGCTGTATCTTCCACTTTTATTGAGGCGGTGATGCCTTTCAAGGTTCCTAGTTTCTCTTGAAACACTTCTTTGGCGTTGGCCAAGATGTCTTTTAATCGTTCAGGTATGATGTCATCATTGTTTTTTTCCTTACTGGTCACCGTCAGTGCCTGAATGGAGTGCCAGTCTAAACGTATCTTCCTTATCCATTCATGTCCCAACAACGGTGGACCACCATCTTGTAGAATGTATAAATACAACTTTTGTATTTCTTTGCCGTTGTATACCACAGGCACCCTTATTTTTCCTTTGGGGTAGACTTTCTGCCCCGTATATGTTTTTAAGATAATGGATGTGTCTTTTAGAGGTATATGCGAAAATAGCCTCTCGTAATCGCGTCGATTTATTACGGTTAGAGCTGATCCTGTATCTAGCTCCATTTTAACTGGGGACCCTGCTATTGTGAGGGTAACCCAAATGGTTTGGTAATCCTCTTTGGCAAGTACATTATGTAATTTGAGACAGCTTAGTCTCTTGTTTCCGGAGTCGCTATCGCTATTCTGGTCTTCGGAGCTATTGTCCGTCATCATTTGTACCTTCCTGTACTTTTCTTCATTGATTTTTTGTTTTCTGTCAGTGGATTTATTTTGTCCAGATTGGCATACCCGTGCAATGTGTCCAATCTTACCACATTGCCTGCATGCTTTGCCCTTGAACCAGCAGTCCCTCTGGTTATGGGTGGATCTGCCGCAGCGATAACATCTTCCGAACTCCTGCGTCATTTTATGGGTGCCGAAGTCCTGTGTCTCTTGTTGTATCTCTGCAGCTCCTTTTGCTGCTGCTTCGTATGATACAGCCATACTGAAAGCTTTGTCCAATGTTAAATCTTTTTCAGAAAGCAGTCTTTTTTGTGTTCCTTCACTTAAGAGACCGCAAACAAATTTGTCTCGAAGATAATCCGATAGTCCTGCTCCGAATTGGCAGTACTTTGATAGCTTTCTTAATTCGGTTAGGTAATCAGCGTTACTTTCATTCTTGTGTTGATTTCTCTTGAAGAACTTGAATCGTTCCGCTATCAGCAGCGGTGTTGGGTATCAACAATTTCTTTAAAAGTCTTGTCCTTTGGTTTGGCTGGAGTGATTAAATTTCGTAACAGCCCGTATGTCTTCGCGCCCATTAAGTTCAGAAGTACTGAAGCTTTTTTTTCATCTGTTATTCCATTTGCAGAGCAATAAACCTCTACTCTTTCCACGTATGTGGTCCAATCTTCTATTTCGCCATCAAAAGCCTCAATATTACCAGATTTAGGCATTTCAGAAAAGATATGGCGCTTCCCGCGCGGTTTTTTTTTTTCTGTCTGTAGCAACGATATGGCGCTTCCCGCGCTTTCCCGCCGCTGCTACTGATAACAACGCTGTTTTACTGTGGTTTCCGTCTATTTACTGTTGGAGACTCGTTCCCGACGGAGGTCTAAACGCTGACCTGCTTGCCGCGCCGGCCGTCTCTCGAGTGCAACCTCCCAGTCCGTTATTGCTTGCCTCCGATTTCGCTGCCTGTCTCAGCTGTAGAGCCCGCCGCTGGAGCTCCAGCCTGACGCCCAGGAAGGATTAGCGCAGTACCCGTCACCAGCTTAGCCAGCTGGTGAAACCACAGTTTCTCTTACTTCCTTGAGTCTTCTGGATGCTGGAGGAATCGATGTCCTTGAGGTGCTGCCGAATTGCAGGTAAGTCCGTTTCCACTTCGTCGCCACTGTAGTGTCCGTGTGTAGATAAAGACACTGAAGACAGGAGTTGGTTCATAGGTATTTACTAAGCAAGTCTGGTGGGGGGGTTTCTAAAGGATATACACAATACACAGGCTTATATAGCCCAAGTGGCAATTACCGGCATTACGCACACCTGGGGCTCTTAAAGGCACATACACCACAATTGCTCTTAAAGGCACATACACCACAAAGGGGCCATGTTTATTTGCAAATAATTCTGGTTGACTGACCTTAAGTATCCTTGGTCAATACTCTGTTGGCTTTTCCTAATTTCTAGAAGCATCTGGATGATTTCGATCAATGGCTTGATGTGGCCGAGATTGTGGACATTCTCCTGGATTTGATCAAAGGTTGAAAACATCCTCTTTGAGCTAATATCAGGGAGAGATGAAAAGGGGAAACGAGCCTCCCATCAGAGAGTTATCACAGGCGGGGACAGAAGTAAACTATTGCAGAAGTCACTAATTTTCTCAACCTTGCGCTGATTTGTGCTCGTGTGCAGTTGGCCACTTACTGATACCTAGCCAAGTGATTCTTCACCATGGGACATCCGTGGCTCAGTGGGTAGCGCCCTCGCCTCTGAGTCAGAAGGTTGTGGGTTCAAAGTCCCACTCCAGAGACTCGAGCACAAAAATCTAGGCTGACACTCCAGTGCAGTACTGAGGGAGTGCTGCACTGTCTGAGGTGCCGTCTTTCAGATGAGACGTTAAACCGAGGCCCCGTCTGCCCTCTCAGGTGGACGTAAAAGATCCCACAGCCACTATTCGAAGAAGAGTAGGGGAGTTCTGTCCTGGGCCAATATTTATTCCTCAATCCACATCACAAAAACTGATTATCTGGTTATTATCACATTGCTGTATTGTGGGATCTTGCTGTGTGAAAATTGGCTGCCGTGTTTCCTACATTACAGCAGTGACTACACTTCATTGGCTGTAAAGTGCTTTGGGGCGTCCGGTGGTCGTGAAAGGCGCTATAGAAATATAAGTCTTTATTTTTTCTTCAGCAGACTATTTAGCCATGTAGGGCATCACAGTCGAGCCGGAAGCTCTTCTCGTCCAACATCCACACAAGTGAACTTTCCGGCAGGAGTCAGTGGATAGGAGTGGAAACCCTGACTATTTCCCTTTCCCCTCCCTCGCCCCAGGTACTGAGGCCAATGTTGGTTGCCACCAGCACAACCCCAGCTCAGACCCGCTAACAGCACAGGCCAGGAATCAAAGCTGGAAGCTTCCTGGGCAGTATAACTCAGTAATACGACAGCCACTCAGCTCAGTAGTTCAGTAGCCGATGTTCTTACAAATGTGTATCAGGCGTGGCTCAGTTGGTAACACCCTTGCCTCTGAGTCAGAAGGTTGTGGGTTCAAAGTCCCCACTCCAGAGACTTGAGCACAATAATCTGGGCTGACACTCCAGTGCAGTGCTGAGGGAGCGCTGCACTGTCTGAGGTGCCGTCTTTCGGATGAGACGTTAAACCGAGGCCCCGTCTGCCCTCTCAGGTGGATGTAAAAGATCCCATGGCACTATTTTGAAGAAGAGCAGGGGAGTTCGCCAATATTTATCCCTCAATCAAAATCACTAAAACAGATTATCTGGTCATTATCACATTGCTGTTTGTGGGAGCTTGCTGTGCGCAAATTGCTGCCACATTTCCTACATAACAACAGTGACTACACTTCAAACGTACTTCGTTGGCTGTAAAGCGCTATGGGATGTCCAATGGTTGTGAAAGGCGCTATATAAATGCAAGTCTTTTTTTCAAATGTGATGAGTTACATAGAATTTTTTTGGGCTGGTTCGGCCCAACTGGTCTGTGCCGGTGTTGATACTCCACACAAGCCTGGGTTAGATACACAGTAAAGCAACTTCTACACTGTCCCTTAAGCACTCCCAGCTCAGGTACAGCACGGGTTAGATACACAATAAAGCTCCCTCTATACTGTCTCATCAGGTACAACGTTGGTTAGATGCAGAGTAAAGCTCCCTTTGCTCTGCCCCCAGAAATGTACCTTCACTCCATTGATCATACAATCCAAAGTGACATTTCCATTTAACTCACTAGCCATCTGAGTGTTATTTTATCTTGAAATATGGACAGTTTAAAATATACCTGAACAGGAGTTAAACGCAACCAGTATAGATCGAGACAAGATGGAATCACCTGTACTTATAAGGCCTGTAGAAATACATAGGGGGGAAAATTTGGTTGAGAGGGTTCTAACGGGGCGCAAAGCAACTAGCACCCGGGCGCGGCGATGTTTGCGCCGCTCGCGAAATTGTCAACATTTTGCGACAGCACTAAACACTACCGCCACGATCTCCTGCGCCGGCAGATTGTGACGTCAGTCGAGTGCACAACGCCCCGTTAGCACCCCGGACCGGATATTGATAGGCGTCCCCTGCCTTACCGCCTGCCGCTAGCAACGACAGGTTGGCGGGAGCATTTTACAGTCAGGAAGGGACGGGAGAGCGCTATTTAAAGGCGGCCGCTTCCTGCCTTTTTTTTGTCAGCGACATTTTTGCACCATGCATTCTGAGAGAGAGAGAGAAACTTCTGGAGAGATTCAACGCGCTGTGAAGGAGTTTTGGGTACTGAGCAGCACTTTGCAGGTTCATTTTGATTTGACCTTCCTTTAATCGATTTAGAAGAGACTGTGGGGGCTGCACTCTGAGCTCTTTCCCTGGGCCTCTCCAAGGCTGCAATGAGCAGGGTGTGGATGGAGAGCAAGATCGACCCTCCCCTTTAAGAACTGGCCGGCGCCAGTGTGTCTGTGTTCCATTGCTGACTGACATTGTTATGTTCATAAATAACTAGACGTTTTCATTATGAACAGCTAGCTTAGAGCTAGTCATTTATTCAGCCATCTGGACTACTGTACAGGCATCCATCTTGACTACTGCCTTGTGGGTAGCCTAGTGCATTGTGGGTAGTCCCACTCTTATATACATACAGCTCCTACATACAGCAACATACAGCTCCACCTAGTGTACCATTCTAGAATGACAGGTTACCGATCATTACATCCCCCTTTGAGGTTAAACAAAATCAATATCAATCAACTTTCAAGAAAAACGATAAAGATGATATCAGTAACACTTTTGTTAGTGCTCTATAAACATAAACATTTTCACAACAGGCAACACATTTTCAAAGCTTTACTTTACTCAAAGATTAAGTCTATCAGGCTTTTTTACTTCACGTGTGGATCTTCTCAGCACGGGTAAGTCTGATGTGTTTTCATGAGAGCCTGTATGTGTGTTTGTGTTAGATTGTTCTGGTGGTGATTGACAAGATTCAGTTGCGGCATTGTCATCGATTTGCTCTTGGATAGTTTCTTGTGTTTTTAGGAGGGAATGGCGGTTCCTCCTGAGAATCTGTCCTTCCTCAGTTCTAACAGTGTATGACCTTGGTCCTACTTCCTCAAGAACTGTAGCTTTCCTGTTCCATGCATCTGGATCCTCAATCCTGACAATATCATCCCTTGTCAATGGTTTCAGAGTTTTGGATGACTTGTCATAGTATGATTTCTGTTTCAGCTTTAACAGTTGAAGTCTCTGTCTCAGTTCCTTACTCTGCTTTTCTTTTGCACAGCAGGGTAGCGTGGTGCGCAACTTGCGACCCATTAGGAGTTCAGCAGGTGAAGAACCAGAGTCTAAAGGTGAGGCTCGGTAGCTCAGCAGGGCAAGATAAGGATCAGACTTGCTTTCTGTCGCTTTCTTCAATAGCTGTTTGAGAACTTGAACACCTTTCTCTGCCTTACCATTCGACTGAGCATACAAAGGGCTGGATGTGATGTATTGAAAGTCATAATGTGCTGCAAACTGTTGCCACTCCTTACAGTTGAAGCACGGACCATTGTCGCTAACGGCAATCCTGGGAATTCCATGTCTGGCGAAGATGGATTTAGCATGCATTATGACACTGCTTGCTGTGGTGCTTGACAGCAGCACCATCTCAGGATAGTTAGAATAGTAGTCAATCACTATTAGATATTCTTTACCATTCAAATGAAAAAGGTCCATACCAACCTTTTGCCATGGTGCTGTTGGTAAGTCAGCTACTATAACTGGTTCCTTTGCTTGTTTGTTTTGGTGTTTCTGACATGTCTCACATTTGCCTATCATGTTCTCAATGTCCTTATTTATGCCAGGCCAATAAACAGTGTCTCTTGCTCTCCTTTTGCACTTTTCAATTCTGAGGTGTCCCTCATGAATCCTTTTGAGCATGTCTTGACGTAGAGCCTGTGGAATGACTATTCTGTTCTGTTTTAGCAATAGTCCACTTGCGACACTCAACTCTGACCTGATGTGAAAGTACTTTGGACAGGAACCTTTTGGCCAACCATGGTGAATGTTCTCTATTACTGTTTGTAACACTGTATCTTTTACTGTTTCTTCCGCTATTTGCTTTGATTTTGTGTCTGACACGGGCAGCGTAGCAGTGACCATACTCACATGAACATCCACGTCTTCCTCAGTAGAGCTCACATGACTCATTGTGGGTGCTCGGGATAGTGCATCTGCTAACACTATGTGTTTGCCTGGTGTGTAGATCAGTTCAAAGTCATATCTTTGCAGCTTCATCATGAGTCGTTGAATCCTTGGAGACATCTCATTCAGATTTTCTTTTACGATGGCAACCAGTGGGCAGTGGTCTGTCTCAACTGTGAAGGTGGGAAGTTCATATATGTAGCCATGGAACTTTTCTAGTCCAACTACCAAGCCTAGACATTCCTTTTCAATCTGGGCGTATCGACACTCAGAATCAGTCATAGGTCTGGAGGCATAGGCAACAGCTTTCAATCTTCACCCTCTGCTTGTAGCAAGACCGTGCCTAGGCCATCTTTTGATGCATCCGTTGACACTTTGATTCTCTTTGTTGGGTCAAAGAAGGTGAGTACAGGTGTGGTTGTCAGCACTGTTTTGAGATTCATCCACTCTTGTTCATGTCTTTCTGTCCATGCGAACTCATTTGTTTTGTGTAGCAGGTCTCGCAGATAGGCTGTCTTGGCTGACAAGTTAGGAATGAACTTTCCAATGAAGTTTATCATCCCCATGATGCGTAGCACTCCTTTTTTGTCAGTGGGTCGGGGCATGTTGAGTATGGCGTTTACTTTTTCCATATCTGGCTCTATTCCTTTACCAGATAGATTATCTCCTAGGAAAGTGACTTCCTGGACGCCAAACTGACACTTGGCTTTGTTGAGCTTCAGTCCATTCCTGAGGGCTGCACATTTTCTGTATCCTTTTTGATATTGTCACATGACACCATTCCTACAGAAAATGTCTCACTTAAATCAGTGTCCTCAATCACATTAACTCGTTGCCCTTTCTTAGTTTTTACTTTTGAAAAGCATTGTTTGGCAAAGTGATTCTTTCCATGACATTTTGTGCACATTTTTCTAAACGCTGGGCATTGTCGTGACTGGTGTTTGTAACCACAGCGTGTACAATTAAAAATTCCTTCCTCCGATTGCTTTTCATTTCTGTTCTGCCCACGTTTCTTTCCTTTGTAGGACACAGCACTGACAGCAGCACTATCACTTACTACAATCGCATTATTATTCATTTCACTGAAAGTCTTCGCGTGCTTTTGAGCTAGCTCACTGGCTTGGCATATTTTCACAGCACTTTCCAATGTTAGTTCGGTTTCTCTCAACAGACGTTCCCTGACCTTTTTATCATGAATACCAAACACAATCTGGTCACGAATCATGGATGATTTCATTTCAGTGAAATTACATGTCTGTGCTTTCAGTTTTAGATCGGTCACAAAGCTATCAAAAGTCTCATTTTGCTGCTGTGTCCGTGAACAGAACACGTATCTCTCATAGGTCTCGTTCTTTTTGGGAGAACAATGTGTATCAAATTTCTTTAGCACATCGTCCAGTTTTTTTCTGTCCTGCTCTTGATCAAATACAAACGTATTAAATACCTCTATCGCCTGCGGGCCTGCAACCGTGAGCAGCAACGCTATTTTCCTTGCGTCTGGCATCGTACCGAATCCGATGGCAGCAATGTAGAGTTCGAATTGTTGTTTGAAAGTCCGCCAATTGCAGTCGACATTCCCCGTGAGTTTCAAACCCTCCGGTGGCTTCAAATGCTCCATGTCGCATTTCACAATATTCAGCAGATTTTACCAATCCTGGTACCATGTTATGTTCATAAATAACTAGGCATTTTCATTATGAACAGCCAGCTTAGAGCTAGTCATTTATTCAGCCATCTGGACTACTGTACAGGCATCCATCTTGACTACTGCCTTGTGGGTAGCCTAGTGCATCGTGGGTAGTCCCACTCTTATATACATACAGCTCCTACATACAGCTCCACCTAGTGTACCATTCTAGAATGACAGGTTACTGATCATTACAGACATCACATGAGCTTTGCCAACGCTCTGAGGTAACGCCTCGCTCCTCGGCCTTTGCGCCTTAAGAGAGGTGTGTAGTGCCTGATTTAGCGCTCAAATCACCTCCAGGGGCTGTAGAGGCCAAGTTTGCAGTCGGAGGCGATAATTAGTGCCAGGCACTAAACTTTGCGCCCGGCCAATAATTGCGCCCCAAATGAAGCAATACCGAATTTCTCCCCCATAGAATTACATAGCACTTACAGCCAGAAACAAGCCTTTGGGCCCAACTGATCTATGCCGGTGTTTACGCTTCTCCTCCCACTCTATTCCTTTCTCCCTCATGTACTTATCTAGCTTCTCCTTAACTCCATCAGGTGAAAGTGGGAATGGGTTATTCTGAGCTCTCTGAACCCGCCCAACAAAAAGAGTTTGAAAAATCAGTTGAAGAAGCTAGTGAGGCTCAGTTAAAAGTGACTCATGAAGTCGTCATGGTAATCTTTGAAGATGCACAGCCAGATGGAGAAGTGAGCATTTCTGCAGTGTGTACCCTCTACAAGATGCACTGCAGCAACTCGCCAAGGCTTCTTTGGCAGCAACTCTCAAATCCATGACCTCTTCCACCTAGAAGGACAAGGGCAGCAGGCGCATGGGAACACCACCACCTCCAGGTTCCCCTCCAATCACACATCATCCTGACTTAGAAGTATATCGGCCGATCCTTCATCGTCGCTGGGTCAAAATCCTGGAACTCCCTCCCTAACAGCACTGTGGGAGCACCTTCACCACACGGACTGCAGCGGTTCAAGAAGGCGGCTCACCACCACCTTCTCAAGGGGCAATTAGGGATGGGCAATAAATGCTGGCCTTGCCAGCGACGCCCACATCCCATATATAAAATTTTTTAACAACTTGCATTTATAAAGCGTCTTTAACGTAGTCAAACACCTCAAGGTGTTTCACAGGAGCGATCATCAGACAAAATTTGACACCGAGCCACACGAGGAACTATTAGGGCAGGTGACCAAAGGCGCTCAAGGCTGAGATCGCTAGCTTTCTGTTGGGTAAGAGTAGCAAGGAAGGTGGAGCAAAGTAAATGGAGGTGAGGTGAGGATCAGCCATGATCTCATTGAATGGCGGAGCAGGCCCGAGGGGCTGAATGGCCGACTCCTGCTCCTATCTTCTATGTTTCTATGAATGGCCTCCTGTTCCTATGGCCTTTGGACCAGGTGCCACTACGGTGTCCCCCACAGTCCAATTCACGGCCGGCACTGACTGTCTATGTAGTGTGCATGGCGAAGGGCCATTTGGCTGATCAACCAGAAACAACTGTAGCTCACGGGAACTGGGAACAGTTTTCCAGAATAAGTCAATACACATTTCACAGGGTAGATGCTGAGAGGTTGTTTCCCCCTGGCTGGAGTGTCTAGAACTAGGGGGCATAGTCTCAGGATAAGGGGTCGGCCATTTAAGACTGAGACGAGGAGGAATTTCTTCACTCAGAGGGTTGTGAGTCTTTGGAATTCTCTGCCCCAGAGGGCTGTGAATGCTGAGTCGTTGAGTATATTCAAGGCTGAGATCGATAGATTTTTGGACTCTAGGGGAATCGAAGGATATGGAGATCGGGCGGGAAAGTGGAGTGGAGGTCGATGATCAGCCATGATCTTATTGAATGGTGGAGCAGGCTCGAGGGGCCATATGGCCTACTCCTCCTATTTCTTATTCTTATGTTATTAATACAAGACCGCTTTCAGAACATGAGGGGGGGAGGGGGGAAAGAAAAAAAGAACAAAGAAACTCACTGTTGTGTATGTCCCTTTAAGGGAATAACTGGTCTCAGACTGCAGTACCGGCAGTGACCATCCCTGTATAAAAGGCCCTGGCAGGCTTCTGTAGTTTCAGTTTTCAGATTGTCTCCATTCAGTAAAGACTTGTTAAACCAACTCCTGCATTCCGTGTCTCCATTAACACACGGATTTAATACTCACGTATTAACGATACTGTCTATCTCCATTTTCAGATCCTGGAGCATGTGTGTCGTGCTATGGTGCTCCCTTTGAGTCCGCTCCCACTGCTGGGTAAGCGCTTCGAATTTGCCGTTGAACTGGCTCAGCATCCTCAGCTTGTCCCGCTGGTGGACAGTTTTGCTTTGATACTTGTCGACGACATTTTCCAGGCTCTCTCTGCGCACAAACACGGACACACGGATTGTTATCCCGAAGGAAACCTTTTGTAAGGGCTGCCTGAGCGGCAACAGAATCTCTGATACAGCGATTCCGTTCTTAACCGCCACCGGCGCACCGCGGCTGCAGTGTGTACCATCTACAAGATGCACTGCAGCGACTCGCCAAGGCTCCTTCGGCAGCACCTCCCAAACCCGTGACCTCTACCACCTAGAAGGACAAGGGCAGCAGGCGCATGGGAACACCACCACCTCCAAGTTCCCCTCCGAGTCATACAACATCCTGACTTGGAAATATATCGGCCGTTCCTTCATCGTCGCTGGGTCAAAGTCCTGGAACTCCCTCCCCAACAGCGCTGTGGGCGCACCTTCACCACACGGACTGCAACGGTTCAAGAAGGCGGCTCACCACCACCTTCTCAAGGGGCAATTAGGGATGGCCAATAAATGCTGGCCTTGCCAGCGATGCCCACATCCCATGAACGAATACATTTTAGAAAATAAAACAACAGTTCTCCACCTTCAAAACATTAGCTTGCTACCCTTCGCCATGCCCCAAAATACCAGCCAGTCTCTTAATAGGAACAGGAGGAGGCAATTCAGCCCCTCAGGCCTGCTCCGCCATTTAATTAGATCACGGCTAATTTGTACCTCGACACCATTTACAGGAAACTTTTTTTTATCCGGCACCGACGGGACCGATGTGGTGCCGGTTCATCAAAAATTCCGGATAACTGAAAGCTATAGTAAAAGATACGGAGAACTGACAGCTCCGTATAAAGCAACAAACCCTGTTGCTTAGCAACAAGTGCAGAACAATGGCCACAAGTTCCAAGCATCTCTGTAGCTTAGCAACAGCTGCAGCCACACCCTTGCACAGCAACAGATCGAGGAAGGCAAGTACAATATGAAGTAAAACTTACCTGAACCCACTCCTGAATTTTGCCGGTTAACCGAGATTTCCGGTTATTTAGGTGCCGGTAAATCGAAGGTTTCCTGTACCCGCCTTTGCTCCATATCCCTCGATACCCTTACCTAACAAAAATCCACCGATCTCACTCTTGAACACTCCAATTGTCCCCCAGCATCCACGGCCTTTCGGGGAGAGAGTTCCAAATGTCTACCACCCTTTGAAGTGCTTCCTGAATTCCCTCCTACATGGCCTTGCTGTCATTTAATGGCATCTTTCTAGACAGCAACTCGGCAAAGTATGGAGATTTCAAACGTGCTGTAGTTAATCAACAGGGATGTCAGGGAACTGGCTGGAGCTTTATCATCTGGACAGGAGTTTGACACAACAATGATGCCTGGGTCACTCTACAGAAGTGTTAAAATGGATCCCAATTTCAAGAAAATCATTTTTTTAAGGAGTAGATTTCAAAACTGTGCTGCCAGCAGGAATCATCGACAGGCCTTCCTCACATACCCTCAACCACAGGCCTCGCTCAAATACCCTCCAACACAGGCCCCCTCACATCCCCTCAAACACAGGCCCCCTCACATACCCTCAAACACAGGCCTCGCTCAAATACCCTCCAACACAGGCCCCCTCACATCCCCTCAAACACAGGCCCCCTCACATACCCTCAAACACAGGCCCCCTCACATACCCTCAAACACAGGCCTCGCTCAAATACCCTCCAACACAGGCCCCCTCACATCCCCTCAAACACAGGACCCCTCACATACCCTCAAACACAGGCCTCGCTCAAATACACTCAAACACAGGCCCCCTCACATACCCTCAAACACAGGCCTCGCTCAAATACCCTCCAACACAGGCCCCTTCACATCCCCCCAAACACAGGACCCCTCACATACCCTCAAACACAGGCCTCACTCAAATACCCTCAAACACAGGCCCCCTCACATACCCTCAAACACAGGCCCCCTGACATACCCTCAAACACAGGCCATCTCACATACCCTCAAACACAGGCCTTCCTCACATACCCTCAAACACAGGCCTCGCTCAAATACCCTCCAACACAGGCCTTGTGTGATGAAATATTCCATTCACCACTGCCTGTGACTGAGATCGGTTTCAGTGTCATTTCCCTTCCCCCAGACCTCATTGCATTGTGTACTGGAATGTGCTGGAATGTGCTGTGTGTAGGGCTCCGCCCATACCTGGCCCCGTTTGTAAGCTAGCTTCAGTCTGGCCTCAGTCTCCAGAAGGAAGACATATCTCTCTCTTACGTGTTACCTTCTAAGTTAATAAAAGCCTTGTTTTTGTTCTGCTAACTTCGAGTCTCGGAATTATTGAGGCACATCAATTTTATTAACTTATTTTTCAACACTATGGATCAACTCCTGAAACCCGAACGTTTGGATTTGGATCAACATGCTCCGGACGCATCAGCACGCTTCGGACACTGGTTTGAGTGTATGGAATTCTTCCTGGACAATTCCGCAGCCGTCAAAGACGCTACGGACGCTGCGAGGATGAGACTCGGAATTCTGCGGAATTGGGTAAGCCACCGGGTTTACCCCCTCATCCAAGATGCCGAGACGTACCTGGCCGCCTGCGACATCTTAAAGGCGCATTACCAGCAGCCTACGAATGAGGTGTATGCTAGGCACCTGCTCGCTACCCGCGCACAGCGACCTGGGGAATCGGTGGAGGAGTTCCTAAGCACCCTGAAAATGCTTGGCAAAGACTGCAAGTGCCGAGATGTAAAAGCCGCAGTGTACACTGACGAGCTTGTTCGCGATGCCTTCATCACAGGCCTCAGCTCCACTTACATCCGGCAAAGACTGCTGGAAAAAACGGGGTTGGACCTGAAACAGGCTGCGGACACCGCGCGATCCCTGGATGTGGCCCAGAGAAACTCGGACGCCTACTCTTCAGCCCGCGCCGTCCACGCCGCCACGCGTGCACCGAGGGCGCCGCCATCTTGGAAGGCATCTTCCCCGCCCGACAGCCCGACACCGGCTGGGCCCCGCTCTCCCCCCAGAAGCCCTACGACAGCCGCGACGCGTCAGGGACCCAACTGCTACTTCTGCGGGCAGCCAAAGCACACCAGAAACCTGTGCCCGGCGAAAGGCACCACCTGCTTTAAGTGCGGTAAGAAGGGGCACTTCGGGAAGGTGTGCAGAGGGAACCCCGCCGGAAAACCAACCGCCGGAAAACCCGCCACCGCCGCGTGTGCGCCGTGGGAGCAGCCATCTTGGACGCCATCTTGCCCGACCTCGTGGGGTCCGCCATCTTGTGAGCAGACAGCGTGGACGCCATCTTGTATCGATCAGGGCCCTACAGTGGCATCGGTCACAGTGGACCAGACCAGGCCGCACCCGCTATCCAGATCAATGGTGGACATCGAGGTAAACGGGTGCCGGGTTAAATGCTTAATTGACAGTGGAAGCACGGAGAGCTTTATCCACCCAGAACTGGCACAACAACTCTCCCTAAAGGTGGTCCCTACTCAGGGTACCATCTCTATGGCTGATAAAACCCAGACATCGACCATTCTGGGTTACTGCACGGTACAATTGTGCGTTAACGGAACTGTATATGATAATTTTAAAGTATTAATCATGAAGAACCTATGTGCGAGCATGATCTTGGGCCTGGATTTCCAGTGCAACCACCAAAGCATCACGCTCAAGTACGGTGGGTCCCAGCCACCCCTCACAGTGTGCGGTCTGGCTACCCTGAAGGTAAAGCCGCCTTCGCTATTCGCGAACCTTACCCCTAACTGCCGGCCAATAGCGACCAAAAGCAGGAGGTACAGCTGGGAGGACAGGCGGTTTATCGCGACCGAGGTAGACAGGCTCCTGAAAGAGCGCATTATTGAGCGCAGCAACAGCCCGTGGCGCGCCCAAGTGGTAGTGGTAAGGGGTAGCGAGAAGAAATGGATGGTGATCGACTATAGTCAAACGATCAACAGGTACACCCTACTAGACGCCTACCCGCTACCCCGCATATCAGAAATGGTGAACCAAATCGCCCAATACCGGGTGTTCTCCACCATCGACCTCAAGTCAGCGTACCACCAGCTCCCTATCAGACCAGAGGACCGCCCGTACACCGCCTTCGAGGCGAACGGACGCCTCTACCAATTCCTCAGAGTCCCCTTTGGGGTGACGAATGGGGTCTCGGTCTTCCAGAGGGAGATGGACCGCATGGTCGATGACCACCACTTGCAGGCAACCTTCCCCTACCTCGACAACGTCACCATCTGTGGTCACAACCAGCAGGATCACGACTCGAACCTCGAGAGGTTCCTGAAAACCGCACAAAAACTCAACCTCACCTACAACGAGGACAAGTGCGTTTACAACACCACGCGCCTCTGCATACTAGGCAGCGTGGTGGAGAATGGGGAAATCGGGCCAGACCCCGACCGATTGCGCCCCCTACAGGAGCTGCCCCTGCCCAACACTCCCAAAGCCCTGAAAAGGTGCCTGGGGTTATTTTCTTATTATTCCCAATGGGTCCCCAACTACTCCGACAAAGCCCGCCCCCTCTTGAAAGCATCCTCTTTCCCGCTCTCTGCTGAGGCCCACGCCGCCTTCAAAAGCATTAAGCAGGATATTGAGCGGGCCACGCTACAGGCAGTGGACGAGAACACTCCATTTCAAGTGGAAAGTGATGCGTCTGACTTCGCCTTGGCGGCCACCCTCAACCAGGCGGGGCGGCCCGTAGCTTTCTTCTCGAGGACCCTCCAAGGGCCCGAGATCAGACACTCCTCCGTGGAAAAGGAGGCCCAAGCCATCGTGGAGGCAGTGCGCCACTGGCGCCACTACCTAGCCGGCAAACGCTTCACCCTACTTACCGACCAGCGGTCGGTAGCGTTTATGTTCAATAATAAACAGAGGGGGAAGATTAAAAATGATAAGATTCTTAGGTGGCGGATCGAGCTCTCCACCTTCGAGTACGACATCATTTACCGGCCAGGGGCCCTTAACGAATCCCCTGACGCCCTCTCACGAGGGATGTGTGCCAGCGCCACCGGGGATCGGCTACAGACCCTCCACAACGACCTCTGCCACCCAGGGGTCACGCGGCTGTTCCACTTCATAAAGTCCCGTAACTTACCCTACTCGATTGAGGAAGTTCGGTCCCTGACCAAGAACTGCCGCACTTGCGCTGAGTGCAAGCCTCGGTTCTACCGCCCAGATAGAGCCCACTTAATCAAAGCTACACGGCCCTTTGAGCGGCTCAGCTTAGATTTCAAGGGCCCCCTCCCGTCCGTCGACCGCAATGTTTACTTCCTGAACATTGTGGACGAATACTCCCGGTTCCCATTCGCCTTCCCCTGCCCAGACATGACCAGCGCCACGGTCATTAAATGCCTCAACAGCCTGTTCTGCCTGTTCGGTATGCCGAGCTACATCCATACGGATAGGGGGGCGTCCTTCATGAGTGAAGAGCTACGCCAGTACATGCTGTCCAAGGGGATCGCCACGAGCCGTACCACCAGCTACAACCCCCGGGGTAACGGCCAAGTGGAGCGAGAGAACGGGACAGTATGGAAAGTAGTCACTCTAGCTCTAAGGACCAAGGGCCTCCCTATCTCCCGCTGGCAGGAAGTCCTCTCGGATGTGCTCCATTCGATACGGTCGCTATTGTGTACGGCCACTAATACCACGCCTCATGAACGAATGTTTGTCTTTCCCCGGAAATCCACCTCAGGCGTATCCATGCCGTCATGGCTCTCCACCCCAGGTCCGGTACTCGTGCAAAGGCATGTGAGGGGCCACAAGACGGACCCTCTCGTGGAGCCAGTACACCTACTCCACGCCAACCCCCAATACGCATATGTCCGGCACGCCGACGGAAGGGAGGACACCGTGTCCATAAAAGACGTCGCCCCAGCCGGCATCGACAACAACCACGGCAATAGCAGCAACGACGATCACAGCAACTCTTACCCACCCACTACTCTTTCATCACCCCCGGAAGAACACCGACCAACGGCACCCCCACCAACTACCCCTCCAACAACCCTGGCGGCACCCCTGGCAGAGACCCAGGAGGCTACCGGGGACACCCAGCCGACACCCGCGGCACCGCAACAGCCACGTCGGTCGCAGAGGACTATCAAACCCCCGAACAGACTAAATCTATAGAAGGGGTGAATGTGATGAAATATTCCATTCATCACTGCCTGTGACTGAGATCGGTTTCAGTGTCATTTCCCTTCCCCCAGACCTCATTGTATTGTGTACTGGAATGTGCTGTATTGTATACTGGAATGTGCTGTGTGTAGGGCTCCGCCCATACCTGGCCCCGTTTGTAAGCTAGCTTCAGTCTGGCCTCAGTCTCCAGAAGGAAGATATCTCTCTCTCTCTTACGTGTTACCTTCTAAGTTAATAAAAGCCTTCTTTTTGTTCTGCTAACTTCGAGTCTCGGAATTATTGAGGCACATCACCTTGCTCACATCCCCCCAAACACAGGCCCCCTCACATACCCTCAAACACAGGCCTCGCTCAAATACCCTCCAACACAGGCCCCCTCACATCCCCTCAAACACAGGCCCCCTCACATACCCTCAAACACAGGCCTCGCTCAAATACCCTCCAACACAGGCCCCCTCACATCCCCTCAAACACAGGCCTCCCTCACATACCCTCAAACACAGGCCTCGCTCAAAAACCCTCCAACACAGGCCCCCTCACATCCCCTCAAACACAGGCCCCCCTCACATACCCTCAATCACAGGCCTTGCTCAAATACCCTCCAACACAGGCCCCCTCACATCCCCTCAAACACAGGCCCCCTCACATACCCCCAAACACAGGCCTCGCTCACATACCCTCAAACACAGGCCTCGCTCACATACCCTCAAACACAGGCCTCGCTCACATACCCTCAAACACAGGCCCCCTCACAGCCCCCCAAACACAGGCCCCCTCACACACCCCCAAACACAGGCCCCCTCACATACCCCCAAACACAGGCCTCGCTCGCATACCCTCAAACACAGGCCCCCTCACATCCCCCCAAACACAGGCCCCCTCACATCCCCCCAAACACAGGCCCCCTCACATACCCCCAAACACAGGCCTCGCTCACATACCCTCAAACACAGGCCCCCTCACATCCCCCCAAACACAGGCCCCCTCACATACCCTCCAACACAGGCCCCCTCACATACCCTCAAACAAAGGCCCCCTCACATCCCCTCAAACACAGGCCTCGCTCACATAACGCCAAACACAGGCCCCCTCACATCCCCCCAAACACAGGCCCCCTCACATACCCTCTAACACCAGCCCCCTCACATACCTCAAACACAGGCCCCCTCACATGCCCTCAAACACAGGCCCCCTCACATACCCTCAAACACAGCCCTCCCTCATACCCCCAAACACAGTCCCCTCACATACCCTCAATCTCAGGCCCCCTCACATACCCTCAAACACAGGCCCCCTGACATACCCTCTAACACAGACCCCCTCACATACCCTCAAACACAGGCCCCCTCACATACCCTCAAACACAGCCCTCCCTCAGATACCCCCAAACACAGGCCCCCTCACATCCCCCCAAACACAGGCCCCCTCACATACCCTCAAACACAGGCCCCCTCACATACCCTCAAACACAGGCCTTCCTCACATACCCTCAAACACAGGCCCCCTCACATACCCTCAAACACAGGCCCCCTCACATACCCTCAAACACAGGCCCCCTCACATACTCTCAAACACAGGCCCCCTCACATGCCCCAAACACAGGCCCCCTCACATACCCTCAAACACAGGCCCCCTCACATACCCTCAGACACAGGCCCCCTCACATACCCTCAAACACAGGCCCCCTCACATGCCCCAAACACAGGCCCCCTCACATGCCCTCAAACACAGGCCCCCTCACATACCCTCAAACACAGGCCCCCTCACATGCCCCAAACACAGGCCCCCTCACATACCCTCAAACACAGGCCCCCTCACATACCCTCAGACACAGGCCCCTCACATACCCTCAAACACAGGCCCCCTCACATGCCCCAAACACAGGCCCCCTCACATACCCTCTAACACAGGCCCCCTCACATACCCTCAGACACAGGCCCCTCACATACCCTCAAACACAGGCCCCCTCACATACCCTCAAACACAGGCCCCCTCACATACCCTCAGACACAGGCCCCTCACATACCCTCAAACACAGGCCCCCTCACATACCCTCAAACACAGGCCCCCTCACATACCCTCAAACACAGGCCCCCTCACATACTCTCAAACACAGGCCCCCTCACATACCCTCAGACACAGGCCCCCTCACATACCCTCAAACACAGGCCCCCTCACATGCCCCAAACACAGGCCCCCTCACATACCCTCAAACACAGGCCCCCTCACATGCCCTCAAACACAGGCCCCCTCACATACCCTCAAACACAGGCCCCCTCACATGCCCCAAACACAGGCCCCCTCACATACCCTCAAACACAGGCCCCCTCACATACCCCCAAACACAGGCCTTGCTCACATACCCCCAAACTCAGGCCTACGTTCGTCACACACCCTCAGCACAGGCCTACCTCACATTCTCCATCATAATCGATGTGACGTTTGGCTCCTTCTCCCTGAAATTCGATGAGGTGCCAGGCAAGTCACTCTTTTCCTTTATTTCATTTATCTGCGACACGATCACGTGTCTCAAGTCACTCATTGAGTGCGCAATCTGGTCCATTATTTGCATCTGCGAGCTGTCGGGGCCGAGTATTCTTCCAGTTTTCCTCTCAGAAGTGCCAGCGATCCTGTCTTCCGAGTCCCTTGTCAAGTTGTCCCGCCACTGAATGTTATCCTTCTTAATCTTCTGGCACAAGTTCTTCAGTTTCTCCTGGGACAGAAAATGGCTACGTTACTGTCTGCAATATTTACAGAGGTACGAGGCCAAAGGCCATCACCTCTTACCTCACCTAAGTGGCCATGTTCCTAAGTTAGCGAGTGTTGGAGGGCACCTTAGCCAACCCTAAACCTGCTGTCATTCCAGAATCTATGCTTTCCGGGAAGGGTCATTGGATGGCGATCAGAAGTGGGAGCCATGGTCAATATATTTCCTCCCTCGCCCAGGGTCATTGCAACCAAATGTAGCATTAGAGGGAGTGCAACGAAGGTTCACCAGACTGGTTCCTGGGATGGGGGGATTGTCCTATGAGGAGAGATTGAGTAGACTCGGCCGATATTCTCTAGAGTTTAGAAGAATGAGAGGTGATCTCATTGAAACATATACAATTCTTAAAGGGCTTGACAGGGTAGATGCAGGGAGGATGTTTCCCCTGGCTGGAGTGGTTAGAACCAGGGGTCACAGTCTCAGAATAATAGGTCGGCCATTTCGGACTGAGATGAGGAGTTTCTTCACTCAGAGGGTGGTGAATCTTTGGAATTCTCTACCCCAGAGAGCTGTGGAGGCTCAGTCGTTGAGTATATTCAAGACAGAGATCGCTAGATTTTTGGTTACTAAGGGAATCAAGGGATATGGGGATCGGGCAGGAAGCTAGAGTTGAAGTAGTGTCCGCTGTGGCTCAGTGGGTAGCACTCTTTCCTCTGCCTCAGAAGATTGTGGGTTCAAGTCTCACTCCAGAGACTTGAGCACAAAATTTAGGCTGACAGTCCCAGTGCAGTGCTGAGGGAGTGCTGCACTGTTGGAGGTGCTGTCTTTCAGATGAGATGTTAAACCGAAGGCCCCATCTGCTCTCTCAGGTGGATGTAAAAGATCCCAAGGCACTATTTGAAGAAGAGTAGGGGAGTTCGTCCTGGGCCAATATTTATCCCTCAAGCAACACGTAAAAAATAAATATAATCCGGTCATTTATCTCATATTGCTGTTTGCTGTGTGCAAATTGGCTGCCGTGTTTCCGTGACTACACTTCAAAAAATTGGCTGTGAAGCGCTTTGGGACATTTGGAGATCAACGGAATAGAAAATCGCGGGAGCGCAACAAAAGGACAGTCGATTCGCTAACGTCCGTTTCGCACCATCGTCCAAGATTAATTATATCCATAGTGCTGACTAACATCAAGGTTGAAAATAGAGATGAGGTAAATGATCGCAGTGATGCCAGCCTTTGGTTTTCAAAGGCCGTAGGTTGTAGGAGTAAAGGAAAACTGAGGGAGGGCAGGATTTTGTGATTCATTTTTTAAAAATTTGTTCATGGGATCTGGGCGTCACTGGCAAGGCCAGCATTTATTGCCCATCCCTAATTGCCCTTGAGAAGGTGGTGATGAGCCGCCTTCTTGAACCGCTGCAGTCCGTGTGGTGAAGGTACTCCCACAGTGCTGTTAGGGAGGGAGTTCCGGGAATTTGACCCAGCGACGATGAAGGAACGGCCGATATACTTCTAAGTCAGGATGGTGTGTGACTTGGAGGGGAACTTGGAGGTGGTGGTGTTCCCATGCACCTGCTGCCCTTGTCCTTCTAGGTGGAAGAGGTCGCGAGTTTGGGAGGTGCTGCTGAAGTAGCCTTGGCGAGTTGCTGCAGTGCATCTTGTAGATGGTACACACTGCAGCCATGGTATGCCGGTGGTGGAGGGAGTGAATGTTTAAGGTGGTGGATGGGGTGCCGATCAAGCGGGCTGCTTTGTCCTGGATGGTGTCGAGCTTCTTGTGTGTTGTTGGAGCTGCACTCATCCAGGCAAGTGAAGAGTATTCCATCACACTCCTTACTTGTGCAGTGTTCTGGGAAATTTGAGCAGGAAATGGGGCAGTAGATCTGAATGTTAACACAGTGGGAGCTGGAGGATAAATTACCCATATATATAACATATGCCTCGATTTAAAAATACTCATCCTTGTTTTCAAATCCCTCCATGGCCTCGCCCCTCCTTATCTCTATAATCTCCTCCCGCGCTATAATCCCCCTCGATCTCTGCGCTCCACCTATTCTGGCCTTTTGAACATCCCCGGTTTTAATCGCTCCACCATTGGCGGCCATGCCTTCCGCTGCCTAGATCCTAAGCTCTGGAATTCCCTCCCTAAATCTCTCCACCTCTCCCCTTCTCGCTCCTCCTTTAAGACTCTCTGTAAAACCTACCTCTTCGACCAAGCTTTTGGTCATCTGTCCTAACATCTCCTTCTATGGCTTGGTGTCAAATTTAGTTTTTTTTTGATAACGCTCCTGTGAAGCGTCTTGGGAAATTATTTACATTATATAACTATAAGTTGTTGTCTGCGTGAGGTCTAGTATCTCTTCCAAGCAAGTCACTGATGATAGAATGAGCCACTATTTCAAGCAACCATCATTCACAATAGCCACCGTATCTTTACAGAAAGAATGCATTTAGAGTTAGGACATATATCGTAGCTAAGCATGTCCTTCGCCACATACCTCAACAGCTAACGATTTCAGCCACATGGTGTTACTCTCCGCTTCAGCCATGCGCTTCTCCACTTGTTTACAGTTTTTCTGTTAATGACAGCAGGAACAGGTTAGGCAGTCACCTGATCGTCCACTCAACCAACCAGTTGGTCAACCGGCCAGCTAGTCACTCATAAGTTGTTCGACCAGTCAGTCAAACAGGCCAAACATTTAACTAACCAGTCGGTTACCTAATTAGCTCACCATTCAACCAAGTAATCAGTTAGATAAACCCATCAGCTACTCATTGGTGTATCAACCAGATAGAACAGTAGAACAAATGGATTCTGGTGAGTGAATGCAGTAGACTCAGATTCAGTGGGAGTTACAGTGTCTCGGTTTAAACCTAGTTCAGCTGTGGCTCAGTGGGTAGCACCCTCGCCCCTGAGTCAGAAGGTTGTGGGTTTGCGTCCCACTCCAGGGACTTGAGCACAAAATCTAGGCTGACACTCCCAGTGCAGTACTGAGGGAGCGCCTCACTGTCAGATAAGATGTTAAACCGAGGCCCTGTCTGCCCTCTCAGGTGGATGTAAAAGATCCCATGGCACTATTTTGAAGAAGAGCAGGGGAGTTCTCCCCGGTGTCCTGGGCCAATATTTATCCCTCAACCAACATCACTAAAAGCTATTAACTGGTCATTATCACATTGCTGTTCGTGGGAGCTTGCTGTGCTGTGTTTCCTACATTACTTTACATCGGATATACAGCACAGAAACAGTCCATGCCGGTGTTTATGCTCGACACGAGCCATCTCCTGTCTTTCCTCATCTAACGCTATCAGCAGAGCCCTATATTCCCTTCTCCCTCATGTGCTTGTCTAGCCTCCCCTTAACCGCATCTATACTATTCGCCTCAACCACTCCCTGTGACTACACTTCGAAAGTACTTCATTGGCTGTAAAGCGCTTTGAGACGTCTGGAGGTTGTGACAGGCGCTATAGAAATGCAAGTCCTTTCTTTTTTAGATACACCCTCATCACGTACCTCGAGGAATAATGAATTATACAGGATGGTTCTTCTGTCACTCTCCAGCTTGTTGAGTGACCTCTCTAGCTCCTTGTGTTTCTCCTATTGACAACAGTGAATGATTTCATCAGTGAGTTAGTCAGTCAGCCCGTTACTTCACTCCTTTTCTATCTCCAAGTTTTGCCTCTGATCTTCTCCCCCCATCCTTCCTCTGGTGAAGGGTCTGACTCAGGCCGCAGTACCGCTTCAAGGTTACCAAGTGGCCATTCCTTAGGTGCGAGTCCAGAGTGTCCAGCGGGCGGGGATGACTGCAGCACAGGCCAACTCTATTTTCATCCCAAAACCCACACACAAGCACACTTTTCCCCAGAGGGTGGGGAAATCATAGAAATCATAGAAATTTACAGCACAGAAGGAGGCCATTCGGCCCATCTTGTCTGTTCCGGCCAACAAAGAGCGATCCAGCCTAATCCCACTTTCCAGCTCTTGGTCCGTAGCCCTGTAGGTTACGGCACTTCAAGTGCATATCCAAGTACTTTTTAAATGTGATGAGGGTCTCTGCCTCTCCCACCCTTTCAGGCAGTGGGTTCCAGACCCCCACCACCCTCTGGGTGAAAAAATTTCACCTCAACTCCCCTCTAAACCTTCTATCAATTACTTTAAATCTATGCCTCCTGGTTAATGACCCCTTTGCTAGGGGAAATAGGTCCTTCCTATCCACTCTATCTCGGTCCCTCATAACTTTATACACCTCAATTAGGTCTCCCCTCAGCCTCCTCTGTTCCAAAGTAAACAACCCCAGCCTATCAAATCTTTCCTCATAGCTAAAATTCCCCAGCCCAGGCAACATCCTCGTAAATCTCCTCTGCACCCTCTGCAGTGCAATCACATCCTTCCTGTAATGTGGTGACCAGAACTGCACGCAGTATTCTAGCTGCGGCCTAACTAGTGTTTTATACAGTTCAAGCATAACCTCCCTGCTCTTATATTCTATGCTTCGGCTAATAAAGGCAAGTATCCCGTATGCCTTGTTAACCACCTTAGTTACCTGTCCTGCTACCTTCAGGGATCTGTGGGCATGCACTCCAAGGTCCCTCTGATCCTCTGCACTTCTCAGTGTCCTACCATTTAATGTGTATTCCCTTTCCTTGTTTGCCCTCCCCAAATGCATTACCTCACACTTCTCCGGATTGAATTCCATTTGCCAATGTTCTGCCCACCAGACCAATCCATTGATATCTTCCTGCAGTCTGCAGTCATGGGCTGATCTTTCCCTTTCTCCAGTCCGTGGATGTTTCAGCCAACTACAGAAGCCCAGCATCCTACGCTGACATCAACAATCCAGGAACTGTGCAGCCCAGTGCCACACTACCTACTGAACCATTAGGGTTCATGCACCCTTACTGTTGTTACAGCTTATATACTGATCGTTAACTAACTCTATTAAGAAAGCTTTCTGCCACTTGCAATGTCCTTCAGTCTCCTTTACCGCCCATTTAATTGACCCCACTGCACTGACCATCAGGTCATTCGTATTGCCTATCCGTCTACTCTCCTGCCTAGACTGACATAAGAACATAAGATAAGAAATAAGAGCAGGAGTCGGCCACACGGCCCCTCGAGCCTGCTCCGCCATTCAATAAGATCATGGCTGATCATCGACCTCAACTCCACTTCTGTCCAAAAGTCTATCTATCTCAGCCTTGAATACACTCAAAGACTCAGCATTCACAGTCCTCTGGGCTGACCTGTACACCCATCATTTATTTCCTAGGAACATAGGAGATCTTGTAAAGAGAAGACTATTTGGTCCAACAAATCCATCCCTTTTTAATTGATCTGAACCCCTGGTTCCCAACTTCCTTTCATATCCCTCCATCCCCTCTTTCTTCACAATGCACTCAGCTGTCTATTGAACCTACTTCTCTTTTCCATTTCAGTGGCCTTTCCTGGTTACAAAGGGTAGATAATACGATGACAGGCCCCCACTTCTCAGAGAACTGGCACAGAGGCCTGGGGTCTCCTCTCCTCCACCCCCCATCAACTTGAGCTCAATCAAAACTCTGCTCCCTGTATCCTAACTCGCACCAAGTCCTGTTCACCTACCACTCCTGTGGTCACTGGCCTACACTGGCTCTCGGTCCAGCAACGCCTCGATTTTAAAATTCTCAACCTTGTTTTCAAATCCCTCCACGGCCTCGTCCCTCCCTATTTCTGTAACCTCCTCCGGCCCCACAAACCTCCGAGATCTCTGCGCTCCTCCAATTCTGGCCTCTTGCACATCCCCGATTTTCATCACTCCACCATTGGCGGCCCTGCCTTCAGCTGCCTGGGCCCTAAGCTCTGGAATTCCCTCCCTAAACCTTTCTGCCTCTCTATCTCTCTCTCCTCAGGCAGCAAGTACAAAGGGGCCTGCGAGCCTGTTCTCAAATTGTAGGTTAGGTGCATTACGTCCCGCAGGTTCAGTTTAGATTATGCATTTGGGACATAGAAAGACACAGGCCTAGAAATTCGGTGGGCTGCGCCACCAGTTAGCGCCTAAAGAGGGCACTTAGTGGCTTTAGCGCCACTGGCCGCGCCTCCCGCGATATTTAGCTGGGGCGCTAATGGCAGCGTTAACCTGTTGCGCAGCGCCGCCTCCGATGACGTCATCGGTGTGCGCAGTGCCCCGCTACCGCCCCGATCTCGATATTTGACAGCGACCGCCTCTGTAGCGCCGTTCGCAAATGGCGCCCGGTTCACGGGGCCTTCCTGTGGCGCAAATTAAGGTGGAGGTGCGGGCCGGACGTTTTTTTCAGCAGCCGCCTGCCAGCACCTCTGTCCCCGGCCTCCTGATCGCCCCCCGCGGCATTGCCGGCTGTTTTCCAAGAGCCCGGCACTTCTCGGTGCCGGGCCCTTTTGCCGGCACTCGCGATCTCCGATCGTGCTGGTGCAGGCCCCTCCCCCTTAAGAATGGGAGGAAGGCCTGCAGTACCGCAGCGCGCCTTGCCGCAGCATGTGGCGCTGCGGCACGTTGCGCTGCGATATTCAGTTTCAGCGCCGTAAGAGGGACGCGGAGCGCCTCGAGCCTTGCCCCGTGTCCCTCTTGGGGTGCTCAAGCTGAATTTCCGGCGGTCGCTACTGCTCCAAACGCTGCGCTAAATCCGGCGCCCAGGCGAGCTTGGCGCCCCGTTTGCGGCTCCGCCCAATTTCTCCCCTACAGAATTTTACAGCTCAGAAACAGACCATTTGACCCAACTGGTCTATGCTGGTGTTTATGCTCCACACAAGCCTTCTCCCATTACTTCATCTAACCCTATCATAATAACCTTATATTTCTTTCTCCCTCGTGTGTTTATCTAGCTTTCCCTTAAACGTATCTCTGCTATTCGCCTCAACTACTCCATGTGGTAGTGAGTTCCACATTCAGTGTTGCTCAGTTGGTAGTGAGTTCCACATTCAGTGTCGCTCAGTTGGTAGTGAGTTCCACATTCAGTGTCGCTCAGTTGGTAGTGAGTTCCACATTCAGTGTCGCTCAGTTGGTAGTGAGTTCCACATTCAGTGTCGCTCAGTTGGTAGTGAGTTCCACATTCAGTGTCGCTCAGTTGGTAGTGAGTTCCACATTCAGTGTCGCTCAGTGGGTAGTGAGTTCCACATTCAGTGTCGCTCAGTTGGTAGTGAGTTCCACATTCAGTGTCGCTCAGTTGGTAGTGAGTTCCACATTCAGTGTCGCTCAGTGGGTAGTGAGTTCCACATTCAGTGTCGCTCAGTTGGTAGTGAGTTCCACATTCAGTGTCGCTCAGTGGGTAGTGAGTTCCACATTCAGTGTCGCTCAGTGGGTAGTGAGTTCCACATTCAGTGTCGCTCAGTTGGTAGTGAGTTCCACATTCAGTGTCGCTCAGTTGGTAGTGAGTTCCACATTCAGTGTCGCTCAGTGGGTAGCACCCTTGCCTCTGAGTCAGAAGGTGGCGTGGGTTCAAAGTCCCACTCCAGAAACTTGAGCACAAAAATCTGGGCTGATATCCCAGGGCTACTAGTGCTGAGGGAGCGCTGCACTGTCTGAGGTGCCGTCATTCGGGTGAGAAGTTAAAGCGAGGCCCGGTCTGCCGTCTCGGGTGGACGTAAACGATCCCAGGGCACTATTTTGAAGAAGAGCAGGGGGAGTTATCCCCGGTGTCCTGGGGCCAATATTTATCCCTCAATCAACATCACTAAAACAGATTATCTGGTCATTATCACATTGCTGTTTGTGGGAGCTTGCTGTGCGCAAATTGGTGCCGCGTTTCCTACATTACAACAGTGACTACACTTCAAAAAAGTACTTAATTGGCTGTAAAGTGCTTTGAGACATCCGGTGATCGTGGAAAGTGCTATATAAATGCAAATCTTTCTTTCTTTCATCCTAACCACACTGTGGGAAAGAAGTTTCTCCTGAATTCCTTATTGGATTTATTAGTGACTATCTTATATTTATGGCCCCCTAGTATAGGTCTCCCCCACAAGTGGAAACATCTCTGCGTCTACCTTATTAAACCCTCGTGTAATCTTAAAGACATCGATCAGATCACCCCTCGGCCCCCTCTCTTCTGGAGAAAAGAGCCTCAGCCTGTTCAATCTTTCCTGAGAGTTATAACCTCTCAGTTCTGGTATCATCCTTGTAAATCTTTTTTGCACCTTCTCCAATGCCTCTTTATTCTTTTTGTAATATGAAGACAAGAATTGTACACACTACTCCAAGTGTGGTTGATGCGCTATCAATTACTCATAAAAGACGGAGAGTTAGGAGAGTAACTAAAAGGCTTTTATTAGCAAAGAACAGAGCATGCCTCTCGTGGTTGACTGGGTTCCAAGAAGGCAGGGGGCTGCAGAGTGTGGTAAACCACTGTTTGTATTCCACTGTGTACATGCCTGGACATGCCTCGGCTGACTCCTCCCACAAGTCCTAGTATAAAGGTGACTGCTCCCCAGCCCTTTGTATTTCTGGACCGGTCGACCACTCGAGGCAGACCTTCATTCTTTTGTTAATAAAAGCCTTTAGTTACTCTCTTAACTCTCAGTCTTTTATGAGTAATTGATAGCGCATCAATTTTATTAACAAAATTTTTATAATGGAGAAGATCCTCACACCAGCATGCCTGGACTTAGATCATCAGGAGGCGGACTCATCCACCAAGTTTACTCACTGGCTTAAGTGTTTCGAAAAATTCCTGACCGCCTCCGCAGCAATCAAATCGGACGAGGACAAACTGGATGTCCTGACCTCCAAAGTGAACCACCGAGTGTACTCGGTCATCCATGACGCAAACCTCGAAAAATTCCTCCGCACCGCCC
The DNA here is from genome assembly GCF_052327205.1 of Somniosus microcephalus. Classification (NCBI taxonomy): domain Eukaryota; kingdom Metazoa; phylum Chordata; class Chondrichthyes; order Squaliformes; family Somniosidae; genus Somniosus; species Somniosus microcephalus. The sequence goes on along the minus strand of NC_141014.1, from coordinate 31,158,705 downwards.
AACTCCTGAACCTGACATATAACAAGGAGAAGTGCATATTCCGCACAAACCGCCTCGCCATCCTTGGCTGTGTTGTGGAACACGGAGTCATCGGCCCCGACCCCGACCGGATGCGTCCCCTTATGGAACTCCCACTGCCCCACTGCCTCAAGGCCCTGAAGAGGTGCCTAGGGTTTTTCTCCTATTACGCCCAGTGGGTCCCCTACTATGCGGACAAGGCCCGTCTGCTGATCAAGTCCACCTCTTTTCCCTTGACGGCAGAGGCCCGCTTAGCCTTCCACCGTATCAAGGAGGACATTGCCAAAGCCACCATGCACGCAGTGGATGAATCCATCCCCTTCCAGGTGGAAAGCGACGCGTCCGACTTTGCCCTGGCCGCTACCCTCAATCAGGCGGGGAGACCCGTGGCCTTCTTTTCACGAACCCTCCAAGGCCCGGAGACCAGACACTCCGCTGTTGAGAAGGAGGCCCAGGCGATTGTGGAGGCTGTCCGTCATTGGAGGCACTACCTGGCCGGAAAACGATTTACCCTGCTCACTGACCAGCGTTCAGTTGCTTTCATGTTTAACAACAAGCAGAGGGGCAAAATCAAAAATGACAAGATCTTGAGGTGGAGAATCGAACTTTCCACCTACAATTACGAGATCTTGTACCGGCCCGGGAAGCTCAATGAACCCCCGGATGCGCTATCGCGTGGCACCTGCGCCAGCGCGCAGATCGATAGACTGCGGGCCCTCCACAATGACCTCTGCCACCCGGGGGTCACCAGGTTCTTCCACTTCATCAAGGCCCGCAACCTGCCTTACTCTATTGAGGAGGTCAGGACCATGACCAGGAACTGCCAAGTCTGCGCTGAGTGCAAACCGCACTTTTATAGACCAGACAGGGCCCACCTGATAAAAGCCACTCGCCCCTTCGAGCGCCTGAGCGTTGATTTTAAAGGGCCTCTCCCCTCCTCCGACCGCAATGTGTACTTCCTCAATATTATTGATGAGTACTCCCGTTTCCCGTTCGCCATCCCCTGCCCGGACATGACCAGTGCCACGGTCATTAAATGTCTGAACGACCTCTTCACCCTGTTCGGTTTCCCCAGCTATATCCATAGCGACCGGGGCTCATCGTGTATGAGCGACGAACTCCGTCAGTACCTGCTAACTAGGGGTATTGCCACAAGCAGGACCACCAGTTACAACCCCCGGGGGAACGGACAGGTGGAAAGAGAAAATGCGACAGTTTGGAAGGCCGCCCTGCTAGCCTTAAAGTCTAGGGGCCTTCCAACCTCCCACTGGCAGGATGTGCTCCCCGATGCGCTCCACTCTATTCGGTCACTGCTCTGCACTGCCACTAACGCCACCCCTCATGAGAAAATGTTTGTCTTCCCAAGGAAGTCCACATCGGGGACATCGCTACCGCCATGGCTGACGTCCCCAGGGCCGGTCCTACTGAGAAGACACGTGAGGACCCATAAAACGGACCCCCTGGTTGAGAGGGTCGACCTCCTCCACGCCAACCCCCAGTATGCTTACATTGCATACCCGGACGGGCGGGAGGACACAGTCTCCATAAGAGACCTTGCACCCTCGGGGGCCGCAGTAACCCACTACTCACTACCACCCGCCCCCACGATCCGATATCCAGCCCCAGCAGACGGCAGGCCTGGGCCCCGCGACCCGCTCGACATCTACGAGGACGACACGCCTGTGCCACAGCCTACGCAGGACTCAACACCGGAAGCTCCACTACCCCTGCCGTCGCCACGCCGATCACAGCGGCAGACAAGACCTCCAGACCTCCTGGGGAGAGGCCCTTTAAAATCAACGCTCAGGCGCTCGAAGGGGCGAGTGGCTTTTATCAGGTGGGCCCTGTCTGGTCTATAAAAGTGCGGTTTGCACTCAGCGCAGACTTGGCAGTTCCTGGTCATGGTCCTGACCTCCTCAATAGAGTAAGGCAGGTTGCGGGCCTTGATGAAGTGGAAGAACCTGGTGACCCCCGGGTGGCAGAGGTCATTGTGGAGGGCCCGCAGTCTATCGATCTCTCATGGGGGGTGGCATTGGTGGCTGTACAGAGCAGTGACCGAATGGAATGGAGCGCCGCAGGGAGGACCTCCTGCCAGCGAGAGGTCGGAAGGCCCTTAGATTTCAAGTTTAAAAGGACTGCCTTCCAGACCGTCGCATTCTCCCTTTCCACCTGGCCATTCCCCCGGGGGTTGTAGCTGGTGGTCCTGCTTGTAGCAATACTTCTCGCGAGCAGGTACTGACGAAGTTCGTCGCTCATAAAGGATGAGCCCCTGTCGCTATGAATATAGCTAGGGAAACCGAACAAGGCGAAGAGGTCATTCAGACATTTAATGACCGTGGTACTGGTCATGTCTGAGCAAGGGATGGCAAACGGGAAACAGGAGTACTCGTCAATTATGTTGAGGAAGTACACATTGCGGTCAGAGGAGGGGAGGGGCCCTTTAAAATCGACGCTCAGCCGTTCAAAGGGGCGCGTGGCTTTGATCAGGCTTGCTCTGTCTGGCCTATAAAAATGCGGTTTGCACTCGGCACAGATTTGGCAGTTCCTGGTCATGGTCCTGACCTCCTCGATGGAGTAGGGCAGGTTACGGGATTTGATGAAGTGAAAAAACCTGGTGACCCCCGGGTGGCAGAGGTCATTGTGGAGGGTCTTCAGTCTATCAACCTGCGCGTTGGCGCATGTACCACGTGATAGGGCATCTGGGGGCTCATTGAGTTTCCCGGGCCGGTACAAGATATCGTAATTGTAGGTGGAGAGTTCGATTCTCCACCTCAAGATCTTGTCATTCTTGATTTTGCCCCTCTGCTTATTATTAAACATAAAAGCTACTGAACGCTGGTCAGTGAGCAGGGTAAATCGTTTTCCGGCCAGGTAATGCCTCCAATGTCGCACAGCTTCCACAATGGCCTGGGCCTCCTTTTCGACAGAGGAGTGTCGAATCTCGGGGTCCTTGAGAAAAAGGCCACGGGTCTCCCCGCCTGGTTAAGGGTTGCAGCTAGGGCAAAGTCGGATGCGTCGCTCTCCACTTGGAAAGTGATGGACTCATCCACTGCGTGCATCGTGGCCCTCGCAATATCTCTTTTTATGAGAGTGAAGGCTGCACAGGCCTCTGCTGCCAGGGGGAAGGAGGTGGACTTGATGAGGGGTCTGGCTTTGTCCGCATAGTCGGGCACCCACTGAGCATAGTACGAGAAAAACCCTAGGCATCTCTTCAGTGCTTTTTGGCAGTGGGGGAGGGGGAGCTCCATAAGGGGGCGCATCCTGTCGGGGCCGATGACTCCGTTCTCCACTACACAGCCAAGAATGGCAAGGCGCTTGGTACGAAACATACATTTGTCCTTGTTGTATGTTAGGTTCAGCCGCTGGGCCGTACGGAGGAATTTCTCTAGATTAACATTATGGTCCTGCTGGTCTTGGCTGCAGATGGTGACGTTGTCTAGATAGGGGAAAGTGGCCTGGAGCGCGTTCTGGTCAACCATCCGGTCCATCTCCCGTTGGAAGACTGAAACCCCGTTGGTGACGCCAAAGGGAACTCTGAGGAAGTGGTAGAGACGACCGTCAGCTTCAAAAGCTGTGTACTGGCGGTCCTCAGCCCTGATGGGGAGCTGGTGGTATGCCGACTTCAGATCAATCGTCGAGAACACCCGGTATTGTGCCATCTGATTGACCATGTCAAATATGCGGGGGAGCGGGTATGCATCTAACTGGGTGTAGCGATTGATCGTCTGGCTGTAGTCAATAACTAGGCGCTGTTTTTCGCCAGTCTTCACTACCACCACTTGTGCTCGCCATGGGCTGGTGCTACTTTCAATAATCCCTTCCTTCAGGAGTCTTGCTACCTCAGATTTAATGAAGCTCCTATCCCCGGCACTGTAACGCCTGCTTTTGGTAGCGATGGGCTTACAGTCGCGGGTGAGGTTAGCGAACAAGGAGGGGGGGGGAACTTTAAGGGTGGAGAGGCTGCAAATGGTGCGCGGCGGGCGATTTAAAAGCTGCTGGCTGCAGACTGTGAGTGGGGGGAGGGGTCCGTCGTACGCTAATGTGACACTCTTAAGGTGGCACTGAAAATCCAACCCCAGTAGAACAGCAGCGCAGAGATGGGGCAGGACCAGGAGTTTAAAATTTTTGTATTCTGTGCCCCTTACTGAAAGGGTCACTACACAGTAGCCACCGACGTCCGCTGACTGGGCTTTGGAAGCCAAAGAGATCCGATGGCGCGTCGGCAGGACTGGGAGAGAGTAACTGCGCACCGTGTCGGGGTGGATAAAGCTCTCTGTGCTCCCGCTGTCAAAAAGGCAGGTAGTGGCGCGGCCGTTTACCGTAATGTCCATCATGGACCTGGACAGTTGATGAGGGAGAGATTGGTCCAGCGTCACGGAGGCCAGCGTATGGTCGAGCGAGTCGATGTGGTCGTCAGATGAGGCGGTGGTTGAGTCCGGGTCCCCCGTGGTTGAAGTTGGAGACGTCCAAGATGGCGGACAAAATGGCGGCGCCCATGATCCCGATCCCCACGCGGCTGGGGGAGCCCAAGATGGCGGACAAGATGGCTGCCCCCACGGTTCACACGCGGCGCTGCTGGCGTTAGCGATTTTACCTTTGCAGGCGTTGACATAGTGTCCTTTCTTCCCGCAGCCGGAGCAGGTAGCGTTTCTCGCCGGGCAGCGTGCTCTGGGGTGTTTTGCCTGGCCACAAAAATAACATTTCTGTGCCTTGGACATCGCAGCAGCAGTTGAAGGTGGCGGTCCCATGACCCAAGGTTGTGGCGTCCACGTTGCGGAGCGGTTAGGGGAGAAGGCGTCCATATTCCTGTGGGCCGCGTCGAGCGAGAGCGCGAGGGACACTGCCTTTCTCAGGTCCATTTCTCCCTTTTCCAACAGTCTCTGCCGGGAGTAGTCGGACCTTAGACCCGCAACGAAAGCATCTCGGGTCAGTCCCTCCGTGTGTGCTGCGGCTGATACCTCTTTGCAATCGCAGCCTCGGCCGAGTATCCGTAGTGCCCGTAGGAAGGCCTCCACCGATTCCCCGGGCTGCTGTCTGCGGGATCTTAAGAGGTGCCTGGCATAGACCGTATTTACCGGGCGTGCGTATTGCCCTTTTAGCAGATCGATAGCCGCCGCGTAGGTCGTCGCGTCCTGGAATATTGTATAAACTTGGTGGCTCACCTTTGAGGCCAGGATTTCCAGCTTGTTTTCGTCCAGGGTCACAGTTGAGGCTTGCAGGTAGGCCTCGAAGCAACGCAGCCAATGCGCGAATTTGGTAGCCGAACCCGATTCTGGGGGTCTAGGTCCAGGCATGTTGGTCTGAGGGCTCGCAGCAGCTCCTGCTGCTCAGCGTTTGGTGCAGCAGCCTGCTGCTCGGCGTTTGTTGTCGACATTTTGTTTTTGCTAATAAAATTGATGCGCTATCAATTACTCATAAAAGACGGAGAGTTAGGAGAGTAACTAAAAGGCTTTTATTAGCAAAGAACAGAGCATGCCTCTCGTGGTTGACTGGGTTCCAAGAAGGCAGGGGGCTGCAGAGCAATCACCTTTATACCTGGGCCTGTGAGTGGAGCCAGGGGCGGAGCCAGCAGAGACATGCTGAGGCATGCATAGGTACAACAGTGTGCAACAACAACAACAATAACAGTGGTTTACCACAGTGGTCTAATCAAGATTCAAGATCTATACAAGTTTAACATAACTTCTCTGCTTTTGAATTCTATTCCTCGAGGCTCTGTCTGACCTGCCTTCGTATTCCTAATTTGCCGCTCCTAGTATTCACCAATGATTTGGATCGATGTTAGCTCTGGTTTATCATTTACCTCTAGTTTTTGAGTGTATTCCTTCAATAGGTTCACAGCGCTTTTACTCTTCTCGATCTGCTCCAGAAAGTTTGCACACTGCAAATCACAAAGAAAGAATTAGCCGCACCCCGTTTGGCTTCAGCGAACCAAACGGTTATGAGTGTTGCAGCCCATCAGATTGACTGAAGGTATCACGTGGGGATAGGGTGGCCATCTCTGGTTGGCCGTATTCCTGGAGGTGTTGTCACATGACCCTCCTGCATCCCACTGCCCCGCCCCCCACGCTCACCGCCATTGGTCGCCTAACACGCCCATACTCGCGAACAGACTCTTTCCCGATTGGATGACTTTTGACTGTCTTTCTTTCCCATCTCAGATATTTTTTTTATCACTAATAACCAAAGTCGTCAAAGAATTTTATTTAGAAACACACTGGTTTTTTTTGATGCCCCAATGATTTTTTTCTCCCGGAGAAGCTCGCGGCCGTGTCCTGGAGATTAATCTTTAATTCATGGAGACTCCAGGACAGTCCCGGAGGGTTGGCAACTTAGAGGGTGGACCAGTTGGCCTTGTAACTATTAATGTGTAGGAGTCTACGTACTCCTAGCAAAAAATACTGAACTCGGAGAGGTTCAACAGAAAAGGTTTAATTCTTGAGACTGCATGTTGAACACAAAATGGCGTCAGAGCCTACACCAAGTTCGACTGCCTTTCATCAGTCCACAGCTTCGACTGCTCCTCCCCCGCTCTGGGCTTAACTATGTTGCAGATCGAGTTTCTTAAGGGTGTGATCCTTCTTAAAGGCATGACGCCTGATTTATAGTCTACGGACCGAAAAGCGGATTGTGTCCTTTCTGTGGTTGGTACGCCACACAGCTCCCCCCAGAATCCGCTAGTAGGGAGTGTACGAACCGGCGTGGCAGCTTGATGGCACGGCCGGAACGGCTCTTGGCGGTTGGTGTCGGGAGCGGGGCGGTCGGACGTGTCGGGCTCTTAGGCGGTCTGCCCCGCGGTGGGGGTTGGCCCACTTGAACGGGTTCGTCGGGCTCTAGGTGCGCCAGCTTGAGCCAGTCGACCGACACCTTGTCAGTTCTGCCGCCCACTTCGAGGAGGAAGAACTTGTTCCCCGTCTGGAGTACCTTGTAGGGTCCGTCGTATGGGGGCCGTAGAGGTCCTCGGTGGGCGTCATGGCGCACAAAAACAAATTTGGCCATGTGCAGGCTAGGTGGTACGCGGGTTGCTGGTTCGCCGTGCCGGCCGGTGGGTACCAGAGCGAACTGTTGTGCTCGGTTGGCGAAAGCGCGGCGTTGCAGGTCAGCCGACCAGGGGGTCGTGGCGGTGGGCAGGAACTCTCCATGTACGCGCAGCGGCTGGCCGTACACGAGTTCCGCCGCCGAGGCTTGCAGGTCTTCCTTGACCGCGGAGCGTAGGCCAAGTAGCACCCACGGGAGGCGGTCGATCCAAGCCTCGTCCTCGAGGCTGGCACGGAGGGACGCCTTCATGGACCTGTGGAATCGCTCGCACAGTCCGTTGGCTTGGGGGTGGTAAGCCGTGGTGCGGTGAACGGCCACCCCGAGGTTTCGGGCGATGGCGGCCTACAGATCAGAGGTGAACTGTGGGCCTCTATCCGACGTCATGTCGGAGGGGACGCCGAACTGAACGACCCAGGTACCGATGAACGCCCTCGCGATGTCGGCGGTGGTGGTGGACGTCAGTGGAATGGCCTCGGGCCAGCTGGTGGTACGGTCCACGATTGTCAGCAGGTGCGTGTGACCTTGTGATGGCGGCAGGGGGCCGACGAGGTCGATGTGGACGTGGTCAAACCTTCTTTCTGGCACGGTGAACTCCTCGAGTGGGGCTTTGACGTGCTGGTGGATTTTGGCACGCTGGCAAGCTATGCAGGATCTGGACCAGACGCGCACATCTTTGTGCAGGCCGCGCCAGACAAGTCGGTTGGCCACCAGTCTAATGGACGCACGGGTGCCGGGGTGTGAGAGGCCGTGGACGATGTCGAACACCTGTTTTCGCCAGGACGCCGGGACTACGGGGCGGGGTTGCGCCAAGGAGGTGTCGTATTTGACTGTGATGGCGGACGGGATGCAGGCGACGTCGGTCAGTCGCAGCCCTGGGAGGGTTGTGGGCGCGGAGAGCAGATTGGGGTCGGTGCGTTGCTCTGCTGCCAGTTGAGCATAGTCCACTGCCAGGTGGGCGCCGTGGACGGCAGGGCGGGATAGGCAGTCGGCCACCACGTTGTCTCGGCCGGAGACGTGCCGGATGTCCATGGTGAATTCGGACACCGCGGCGAGCTGGCGTTGTTGCCTGGCTGACCACGGGTCCGCAGATTTCGCCATCGCGAATGTCAGGGGTTTGTGGTCGACAAACACGGTGAAGGGGCGGCCCTCCAGAAGAAATCTAAAATGGCGGACTGCCAGGTACAGTGCGAGGAGCTCGCGGTCAAAGGCGCTGTATTTGGCCTCCGGGGGGCGCAGTTGGCGGCTGAAAAAGGCCAGCGGTTGCCAGGCCCCGTCGACCCACTGTTCGTACGCGGCGCCGACCGCGTGGTCGGAGGCGTCCGTGGTGAGGGCCACCCTGGCGTTGGGCTGTGGGTGAGCGAGCATGGTGGCGTCGGCGAGCGCCTTTTTGGTCGAGTCAAAAGCGGTCAACATGTCCGCCGACCACTCGATCGCCATTCTGTCTTTCTTACCCCGGAGGGCTTCGTATAGGGGCCGCATGAGGGAGGCCACTCCGGGAATGAAGCGGTTGTAAAAGTTGATCATCCCCAAGAACTCCCGGAGGCCTTTGATGGTGGTAGGCCGGGGGAACTGCTGGACGGCGTGCACCTTGGCGGGCAGGGGAATGGCTCCATCCTGCGTGATGTGGTGGCTGAGGAATTCGATCCTGCTGAGGCTGAATTGGCACTTGGCTGGGCTGATGATGAGCCCGTGCTCACTAAGCCGCTGGAACAGGGTGCGGAGGTGCTCGATGTGTCCCTGCTTGGAGGAACTAGCTACCAGGATGTCATCCAGGTAGACAAAGAGGAACTTCAGGTCCCGGAGGACCGAGTCCATGAGCCGCTGGAAGGCCTGGACCGCGTTTTTGAGGCCGAAGGCCATTCGGAGGAACTCGAATAGCCCAAAAGGGGTGATTATGGCCGTCTTGGGAACGTCCGTGGGGTGGACTGGCACCTGATGGTAACCGCGCACCAGGTCGACTTTGGAGAAGACTGAGCGGCCGGCCAGTCTAGCCGAGAAGTCTTGAATGTGCGGTATGGGGGTACCGATCCGGCGTGGTGGCGTCGTTTATGCGCCGGTAGTCCCCGCAGGGGCGCCATCCCCCGTCGGGTTTGGTGACGATGTGGAGTGGGGAGGCCCAGGGGCTGTTGGAGTGGCGGATGATGCCGAGCTGTTCCATTGTGGCGAACTCGGCCCGCGCGATCTCCAGCTTGGCCGGGTCCAGCCTACGGGTGTGGGCATACACCGGTGGGCCTGTGGTGGGGATGAAGTGTTCTACCCCGTGCTTAGCAACTTTCGCGGAGAAGGTCGGGTTGGTGAGGGCTGGCAACTCAGCCAGGAGTGCTGAATAGTCGTCCGTTGAGTGGGCGCGGCACTGCCACGCCATTTTGGCGGGTTGGGGGGGGCCATGGCGCCCGGGATAGGTGACATGGTGTTCATGTCCACGAGTCGGCGCCGAGGCATGTCGACCAACAGGCCGTGGGCACACAGGAAATCCGCACTGAGGAGCGGGGAGAGCACCTTGGTGGTGATAAACTCCCAGTGGTAGCGGCGGCGCGAGGTCGATGGTGACGGTGCGGGTGCCATACGTCCGGATGTCGGTGCCGTTGGCGGCAGCCAGCGCAGGGCCGCAGCCACCTCACTGGATCTCGAGGGCGGACGCGGGGATGATGCTGCGGCGCACCCGTGTCGCATAGGAAACGGCATCCGGAGGCGCTGTCCGTAACGTACAGCAGCGCGCCTGCTTGCCCCACGGCCATCGTGTAGGCCGGTGTGGGGGCAGTTGGAAACGTGCAGGGATGGCTGCAGCGGCGTGCCCGTGCGCCGAACTGGGTATGGAAGTAGCAGTAGCCCTGGGTCGGAGGGCTTGGGGGACGTGGGGGCCTGGGGGGCCCCGTGGCTGAGCTGTGTGGCCGCGCGATAGAGGGTGGAGCGCGCGCCGACGCTGCGGAGGCCAGGTCGGGGGTGACGGCGTGGTTGGAGCCGGCGGACAGGAGCTTATCGGCTTCGTCAGCCAGGACCTCGAGGTCCGTGAGACTGGACGCCACGATCGCCGGGCGGATGCTGGGATGTAGTTGGCGGATAAAGAACGTGCGGAAGAGGGAGCCGGGCGGTTTCTCGTCGGTCAGAGCAAGCATGTGTGAGAGCAAGTCTGACGGCGTGGAGTCACCGAGGCCCAGGAGGTCGAGGAGGTGGCAGTTGCGCAAAAATTGGGAGGCTGTGAATTTTTTAAGGAGCGCGGCCTTGGGATGTGCGTACTTGCCTTCCTCCGAAGGGTTTTGTAGCGTTGTCCAGACTTTCGTGATTGTGGAGCTGCCCAGGGAGGCGAGGAGGTAGTCGTACATCGTTGCGTCGGCGGTGATGCCGCGGAGTCGGAATTGCGATTCGGCTTGAAGGAACCAGGCGGTGGCTAGGTTCTCCCAGAACTCCGGCAGCTTCACAGAAACTGCATTTGTGTCAGCCATGGTTACGCTTAGGAGTCGTCCTGAGCGTTGGGGTCACCAATGTAGGAGTCTACGTACTCCTAGCAAAAAATACTGAACTCGGAGAGGTTCAACAGAAAAGGTTTAATTCTTGAGACTGCATGTTGAACACAAAATGGCGTCAGAGCCTACACCAAGTCCGACTGCCTTTCATCAGTCCACAGCTTCGACTGCTCCTCCCCCGCTCTGGGCTTAACTATGTTGCAGATCGAGTTTCTTAAAGGTGTGATCCTTCTTAAAGGCATGACGCCTGATTTATAGTCTACGGACCGAAAAGCAGATTGTGTCCTTTCTGTGGTCGGTACGCCACAAATGGCTGAAATCCAGGCGGAGCTTTTGTTCTTTTAATTGTGCCTCCTGGGCACTTTCTTTAATGCCCGGGCAGCAAGTTGAAAATCTACCTCATGAGATGCTCTGATGAAATCCTCTGTCATCCTGCAGAGGAGGACATAAGGAAATAATCTTGAGGTCTTTTGTATTCCTGAAGGTCTTCACAGGTAAAGGTCCCACTGTGAGGTCTTCACAGGTAGAAGTCCTACTGTGAGATCTTCACAGGTACAGGTCTCACTGTGAGATCTTCACAGGTAAAGGTCTCACTGTGAGATCTTCACAGGTAAAGGTCTCACTGTGAGATCTTCACAGGTAAAGGTCTCACTGTGGGATCTTCACAGGTAGAGGTCCCACTGTGAGATCTTCACAGGTAAAGGTCTCACTGTGAGATCTTCACAGGTAAAGGCCTCACTGTGAGGTCTTCACAGATAGAGGTCTCACTGTGAGATCTTCACAGGTAAAGGTCTCACTGTGAGATCTTCACAGGTAAAGGTCTCACTGTGAGATCTTCACAGGTAAAGGTCTCACTGTGAGGTCTTCACAGATAGAGGTCTCACTGTGAGATCTTCACAGGTACAGGTCTCACTGTGAGATCTTCACAGGTACAGGTCTCACTGTGAGATCTTCACAGGTAAAGGTCTCACTGTGAGATCTTCACAGGTAAAGGTCTCACTGTGAGATCTTCACAGGTAAAGGTCTCACTGTGAGGTCTTCACAGATAGAGGTCTCACTGTGAGATCTTCACAGGTACAGGTCTCACTGTGAGATCTTCACAGATAGAGGTCTCACTGTGAGATCTTCACAGGTAGAGATCCCACTGTGGGATCTTCACAGGTAAAGGTCACACTGTGAGATCTTCACAGGTAGCGGTCTCACTGTGAGGACGTCACAGCCCTAATCTAGAGCTTATACCTCACACTACATTTCCCACTTTCCATTTGTTTTTGGTGGCACCATTCCTGGGCCTTCCTTGTTTCTTTTTGGTAAAAACCTACCGGACTGCCACTGAGCTGCCTGGTGGCCCATGGTCCTTTCATATCTTCTGTCCCTGAGACTGGAGACTGGCATTTCCTGGAATCCAAACTTTCAGCACTATTGGTAGAATCCTTGTCACAGGATAAATTGAGGGCGGACACATTAGTGGAGGCAGCAGATCACCTCAGCTCGGGACTGGAGTGCTGTGCATCATCAAGTATCTTATTGCGCTCAGTCCTAGAGAGATAAAAAGGCAGCAAGCTAATATTTTGGGGACTAGTTTTTGCCCTCGATTTTGACCCTAGCCCATTTATCAGTTGTGGACAATTCCCTGGATCAGAGGTTGGGCAAGAGATCAGATCCTAAGATTGCACCAGTTACTTGAGGTCATCCAAAACTCGGCTGCCCATGTCCTAACTTGCACCAAGTCCCATTCACCCATCACTCCTGTGCTCGCTGACCTGCATTGGCTCCCGGTTAAGCAACGACTCGATTTTAAAATTCTCATCCTTTTTTTCAAATCCCTCCATGGCCTCGCCCCTCCTTATCTCTGTATTCTTCTCCAGTCCCACAACCCTCCGAGTTATCAGCGCTTCTCTAATTCTGCCCTCTTGAGCATCCCTGGTTATAATCGCTCAACCATTGACAACCGTGCCTTCAGCTGCCTGGGCCCTAAGCTCTGGAGTTTTCTGCCTAAACCTCTCTGCCTCGCTACCTCTCTTTCCTCCTTTAAGACGCTCCTTAAAACCTACTTCTTTGACCAAGCTTTTGGTCACCTGCCCTAATTTCTTCTTATGAGGCTCGGTGTCAAATTTTTTGTCTTATAATACTCCTGTGAAGCACCTTGAGATGTTTTACTATGTTAAAGGTGCTATATAAATACAAGTTGTTGTTGTTGTGAGTTTAGGCTGTCAGCCGTGGCTCAGTGGGTGGCACTCTCACCTCTGAGTCAGAAGGTCGTGGGTTCAAGTCCCACTCCAGAGACATGAGCATAAAATCCAGGCTGACACTCCAGTGCAGTACTGAGGGAGTGCTGCACTGTCGGAGGTGCCGTCTTCTAGATGAGACGCTAAACCGAGGCTCCCTCTGCCCTCTCAGATGGACATAAATGATCCCAAGCCACTATTTCGAAGAAGAGCAGGTGAGTTATCCCCAGTGTCCTGGGGCCAATATTTATCCCTCAATCAACATCACTAAAAACAGATGATCTGGTCACTATCACATTGCTGTTTGTGGGAGCTTGCTGTGCGGAAATTGGCTGCCGCGTTTCCTACATTACAACAGTGACTACACTTCAAAAAGTACTTTATTGGCTGTAAAGCGCTTTGGGACGTCTGCTGGTCGTGAAAGGCGCTATAGAAATGCAAGTCTTTCTTTTTTCTTAGTCGCAACCAAGTTCCTAGTGGGTGGAGGTGCAAGGCTTAGAATTGTATGAATTGGTATTAAATTGACAGTCTCACTCAGAGGACATGGAGACTCAGAGTCTCACATTAAAATTTCATGTTGGCGCATTATGGGACGCTGTTAGCCTGGATTTTCCACTATAAGAACAGTTTACACCCAAGTAGTTAGAAATAGGTTGTGTGCAAAAAAGACAACATTAGGATAGCTGACCAAAAACTTGGTCAAAGAGTTTTAAGGAGGGTCGTTAGAGGTGTAGAGGTTTTGGGAGGGGATTCCAGAGCTTCGGGCTTAAACAGCTGAAGGCACGGCCGCCAAGGGTGGGGCGAATGAAGTGAAGGCTGGACAAGAGGCCAGAGTTGGAGGAACGCAACCAAGAGCGTCGAGAAATGGCGCGCCGAATTTCCCTGCCCCCCGAATGATGGTGAGTGCTTTATGTGACATTTTCTCCGCCTCTCCCCCCATAAATGTGCGTAATTGGTGGAAGTCTGGTGCAAGCCATTGCTGCCAACTCTTGTGACCAAATTGGAAGAACGCAATTCAAGCATCAGAAGATCTGCACTATTTGGATGGAGCAGGTGGACCTTTACTCTGTAGCAGGGGTGGGACTGTACCTAATCCAGATGTGTTTGCTGGGTGCAATAGGGACAAAAGTTTTCCATTCGCCCTACACGAACATCCCTTAGCCTAATGACCGCACAACATGGCTGCATTTTAAAAGTAACTGAAATAAGTCGATAAAGCGCTTCATACCCGTGGAAGGAGACTGACTTTTTCTTTCTGGTGAACAGTCATTTCTTTTCTTTCTTCTCGTGCTCGAAGTTGACTCCTGACATGTCTCCTTTGCATCTGATCTGCTCCTGGCTGGTATTCTGGAGCTGGCTCAACTCATCGGATTGCCAGATAGTTTTGAAGACAATCTCCGTCATTCTTCAACGCCTCACCTGCTTTTGACGCTGGACCTGCCGTGAGTGGGAAAGGTGCTGGCCGGAGGCAAAGAAGGGGCAGAGAGTTGGGATGGGCCTTGGCCAAGGAAGAGATCTGTTCAAATTTATCAGTCGGTTAAATCGCCTCGCATTTTCTGTACTTGGACTGGAAAAGAATCCCTCCATCAATGGCACAGGAGAATTCCCTTGCCACAGTAGGAGAAACAACTCAGAGAACAATGTATTGCAATAGTATAAGCAAGTGTCATAACAGTATAGAGAACGTAGAGAGTGATGTACCATAACAGCATAGAGAACTGAGACAGTGATGTGTCACAATAGGGTAGAGAACACAGGAAGTGATGTGTCACAATAGGGTAGAGAACACAGGAAGTGATGTCTCCTGCCTTCTGTTACCTAGGCCCTAAGCTCTGGAATTCCCTGCCGAAACCTCTCCGCCTCTCTTTGCTCTCTCTCTTCCCTCCTTTAAGACGCTCCTTAAAACTTACCTCTTTGACCAAGCTTTTGGTCACCTGCCCTAATTTCTCCTTATGTGGCTCGGTGTCAAATTTTTTGTCTTATAATACTCCTGTGCAGTGTCTTGGGACATTTTACTACGTTAAAGGTGCTATATAAATACAAGTTGTTGTTGTTGTCTCACAATAGCGTAGAGAACACAGAAAGTGATGTCACAATAGCATAGAGAACATAGGAAGTGATGTCACAATAGCACATAGAACACAGGAAGTGATGCCACAATCGCACAGAGAACACAGGAAGTGATGTCACAATAGTGTAGAGAACACAGGAAGTGATGTCTCACAACAGCACAGGGAGACAGGAATTATGCCACAATAGTATTAACATATATTGTAGGATGCGACAGCTGCCAGCGAAGTTGCAGTAGTTGTACATGCGCAATTTCAGTGTTTCTTCGGTTGTTCGCTAACTGAAACGAGAATTACAGAGAAAAACACTTCCAGGGAGCAGGGAGAGGAGGGGGTTGGTGAAAAGAGATGGTGACTGCCGAACACAACCACGTCGGGGAAAGAAAATCTGCGCCAGCAGAACACAGTAAATGTCCATTTTTATTAATTTTCCTATTTTTATTAATTTCCTTCTCCTTTCCCTTCGCACGGCGCTCGCGCTCCGAACAAATAAATCTCCGCAACCCTCCCCCCGTGAAATTATTACACATTCATACTTAAACCACCACAGATTTATGCGCAGAACGCTTCTGCACAGCTTCCGGTTCGTTGGCAGCAGCGTCTGGTTCGTTGGCAGCAGTCACTCTGTATCATATATTCTTGGATGGTTTGAAGTATTCTCATTTAGCACATACCACCTGTGGCTCTGAGGGCAGGCCTCGGGTTTTCCAGTCATGCTGCTTTTCAGTCAGCAGTGGAAGGGGCCCACGAGCCCAATCGGCAGAGGACTCTCGCTCGAGTTTTCCCTCTCCTCTGTGGCAAGGAGTAATGTGAAACATAGGAAGGAGGATGGGAGAAGACCGCCTGGCTCATCAAGCAAGCCCACCCCATCCAGATCCCTTGGTCCTTCACCCAAGCCTCCGCAATTATAAAAACAGAAGTACCAAAAGCATAATTGCAGCAGCAATTTCCATTTATTTAATCGCTTCTAACATCGAAAAAACATCCCAAATCAAGCTGAAAAATCAGTCTTGCCCACCAGCAGCTCTGCATTTTGCTTGTGGTGCTTTCTCAGCCAATCCTTTTTCCTATATTAGGCAGCGGGAGAGCTCATGGACTCTGGTGAGAATGTTCTTTTAAAACAAATGTACAGAAAACTATAACAACAACAAAAGAAATCCAGGCCAACAGGTGAGGTCGTTTGGTGATAATATCCGATACTTTATACTACAGCTTCCCAACGAATATTCTCATTGGATGATAGGTTCCGCCAAATCTTCGAATCTCACTTTGCGTTTCCAATAAATATCGTTCATCCAATCAACACCATGTATTCAATAGTACTTGTCCAATAAATATCATTTATCCAATATCATTGGTCCAATGTATATTATCCATTCCATATCACTCGTCCAATAGATATCCTCTGGCCCAATGTCACCTTCCAATGAATATCACTCTCCTGATATCATCCATCCAATAAGTGTCATCCATCCATTACCACCTCCAAGTTCCCCTCCGAGTCACACACCATCCTGACTTGGAAATATCTCGCTGTTACTCCATCATCACTGGTTCAAAAACCTAACAGCACGGTGGGAGCACCTTCACCACACGGACTGCAGCGGTTCAAGAAGGCGGCTCACCACCACCTTCTCAAGGGCATTTAGGGATGGGCAATAAATGCTGGCCTTGCCAGCGACACCCACATTCCGTGAACGAATAAGAAAATCTCACAGAATATCATTCATTCAACACCACCCATGCAATATCACTCATTAACTATCACTGGTTTGATAACACCCATTGAGTATCACCCATTGAATATCACCTGTTCTAACTTCTTCCAGTTCTGACAAAAGGTCATCGACCTGAAACGTTAACTCAGTTTCTCTCTCCACAGATGCTGCCTGACCTGCTGAGTATTTCCAGCATTTTCTGTTTATATTTCAGATTTCTAACATCTGTGGTATTTTCCCTTTGCGCCACTTGTTCAATGTTGCCTTATAATGCCACCAATGCAATGGCCCAGAAATTTGGGTTTCCACGGGTGAGTACGCACGGGGTACTCACCCGTAGGCCCAATGGAAGTGCCAGTTTTGTGCATGCACTGCACATGCGCGGGAAACCGGCACTTCCGTTCCCCTGAACGAAGGGGTTCAGAGTTCGAACGCGTGCACGGGAGAGGCTGTGCGTGCGCATTGACCTTACGTTTTTTTTGCAGGTTTTCCCAGGAGGGTAAGTCTGCAGAATTTACACATATAAAAAGCAGGCGTAAGGCCTGCTTTTTACAAGGTAAGTGGTGAATTAATTAAAATTATAACATTTTTTCCACAGGTTTATTATTTTTAAATACTTTAAAGAAAGGTAAGTTTATTTTTAGCCCCGTTAGAAAATAAAATTATTTTTTTCAAAAATTTAAATTATTGTTTAAAATAGTTATTTCATGTAATTTATAATTTATTTTAAAAATGTGATTTAAAAAAAAATGTATTTGAAGATTTAGTGATGTTTTGGGGCCGTAGTATTTATAAGTTTTGACAGCTCTTGTCAAACTTATGAATGAAGCATTCCCTGCTCCCATTGGCTCCCCATGGCTCACGTGATCCCAGGGGCCGCTTCAAACTAACTGCGCCCCTGGGATACGCAAGCACTGCGCGCCGGCAGTTGGAGGAGGCCCAGGATCGGAATCCCACGTGGGCCCACAGCTCAACGGCCGGCGCGCTAGGTAAGTGCAGGTCGGGGGCTTGCACCCGCGGGAAGCCCCCGACCCGAATTTCTGGGCCAATATCATCCATCGAATATCCCCATTCTATATCATCCATCGAATAGCCCCATTCTATATCATCCATCGAATAGCCCCATTCTATATCATCCACTGGGTACTACCCGCCGTTGGTGCAGTTGAAGAGGGAGCAAAATTAGCATCAGAAAAAAATAGATTTCAAAAACATAATAAATAAAATTATTCCTCCAAGACTCCATCAAAGCTACCACTGTAATCGCTAATTGCTGTAACCATTGTGTCAGTCATGGCTCAGTTGGTAGCACTCTTGCCTCTGAGTCAGGAGGTTGTGGGTTCAGAGACTTGAGCCCATAATCTAGGCCGTCTTTCAGTTGAAACGTTAAACCGAGGCCCCGTCTGCCATCTCAGGTGAACGTAAAGGATCCTGTACGAAAGGCTTATATTTAGTAGACGAGAATCATATATGTATAACTTCAAGTGTAGCCTTTGACCAAATAATATTACCCATAATTCCTCCTGGGTAACTAGAAAACTTGTTCAAAATGTAGCTGCAGAGTCAAACGCAGTTTTGATAACAAACAGCCCCAGACTGCGAGTGAAGGTTAAACCATTAAATAACATATTATAATGCTGTATAGAACTTAGAATTCGCTTAACAAAACTATAAACAAGATAACACTGAACATGGCAAAGTTGGTGGAAAAATACTGGAAAGGCGGGATGCTACCTTAGTCTGAGTGACGATGGTATTTTGGCCATTAGAACCAATTAAAAAAGGTGATTTTGTTAAAAACCATATATGGACACTGGCCAAACCAACTTTTGATAAGAAAAGGGTTAAAACCTCGATACCCAAAGAACAACTTCACACAGACGTACTGAGAGGACAAAGGAACAGACTTAAGACGACATCATCTGTGTCCGAGAGGTTCCAGAGACCTAGGACTGTGAGCTACTCGTTAAAACTATCGCCTAATATTAAGTATATTACGCTGTATGCTTAATAAATCTTGATCTATTGCTCAAACATACTGGCTGCTGCCTATTGGTGTCTTGTCCAAGAACTCAGAGATCTATAAGATCTTACAATCCCATGGCCACTATTTCGAAGAAGAGCAGGGGAGTTCTCCTCGGTGTCCTGGGGCCAATATTTATCCCTCAATCAACATCACTAAAACAGATTATCTGGTCATTATCACATTGCTGTTTGCGGGAGCTTGCTGTGCACAAATTGGCTGCCGTGTTTCCTACATTACAACAGTGGCTACACTTCAAAAATACTTCATTGGCTGTGAAGCGCTTTGGGATGTCCTGAGGTTGTGATAGGTGCTATAGCAATACAAGTCTTTTTTTTTTAAATATCTCAGAGGCGGGTGATCAGTTCCATTGGCACCTCACTGCTGACGACACTGTGGTTTCTGCACACCATGCATATAAATGTAAAAGAAGACTTGTTCGGGGAGTATTTGGCTGGCCTATCCTCACTTGGTGTCCAGGCACACCAACTTGCCGGGAGGAGTCAGTACGCCACGATGAGGGGGTAAGAGCCCTGACAATTTTTTTTACTCCATCCTTGTCCAAGGACGTTGAGGCCAATCGAATTGTCCATTATATCATCCCAGCTGAGATCCAGCGCGAAGCAGGAATCAAACCCTCAGTCTTATGCTCTATATTCTCATTGAAACTTATAAAATTCTGACAGGACTGGACAGACTAGATGCAGGAAGGATGTTCCCGATGGTCGGGGAGTCCAGAACCAGGGGTCACAGTCTAAGGATAAGGGGTAAGCCATTCAGGACAGAGATGAGGAGGAATTTCTTCACCCAGAGAGTGGTGAACCTGTGGAATTCTCTACCACAGAAGGCAGTTGAGGCCAATTCATTAAATATATTCAAGAAGGAGTTGGATATATTTCTTAAGGCTAAAGGGATCAAGGGATATGGGGAGAAGGCAGGGACAGGGTACTGAATTTGGATGATCAGCCATGATCTCATTGAATGGCGGAGCAGGCTCGAGGGGCTGAATGGCCTACTCCTGCTCCTATCTTCTATGTTTCTATGTACAATAGGCTGCTGCCGCTTGCTGTGGTACAGATCTACAAGACTTAATGTCTTGAGGTGCAAGAGGAGAAAACTGGGAAAGACAAACACCTGGGGTCCTTCACTGCTCAGAACCAATGAAGCCAAAAGGCAGAGCTTTGGACACCGATTCAAAGGACCCAAAGGCTCTAGAGGTAAAGTACTAGATTCGATCCATTTTCTAATTCTAGGTAAAACTAAGGGGGAGAAATTCTGTGGGCTGCGCCACCAGTTAGCGCCTAAAGAGGGCACTCAGTGGCTTTAGCGCCACTGGCCACGCAAGGTTGAACTTTACTACGATTTTAACGTACTGCATATCTAAATCTAAGCTTGATTGGACAATTTGCAGCACTGGACTTCATTTATACATAGAATATACAGCACAGAAACAGGCCATTCGGCCCAACAGGTCTGTGCCGGTGTTTGTGCTCCTCACTAGCCTCCTCCCACCCTACTTCATCTCACCCTATCAACATATCCTTCTATTCCTTTCTCCCTCGTGTATTTATCGAGCTTCCCCTTAAATGCACCAATGCTATTCATCTCAACCACTCCCTGTGGTAGCGAGTTCCACATTCTCACCACTCTCTGGGTAAAGAATTTCCCTCGAATTGCCTATTGGATTTATTAGTGACCAATGTCTGGAGATCCCACGCAGGCCGCTCACCGGCTTTACAATGGTAATAACCGCTCCAGCGCGAACAAGTGAATGGGCCGCGCAGCCAGTTAAAGGGGCCCGGCACCCAAAAAAAAATTACAGAGAACTTTATTAGTGACTACCTTATATTTATGGCCCCTAGTTTTGGATTCCCCCACAAGTAGAAACATCTTCTCTACGTCTATCCTATCAAACCCCTTCATAATTTCAAAGACTTCTATC